>NC_037675.1:106537146-106608036 GCF_003255815.1 Theropithecus gelada
TGAGGCAGGAGAATCGCTTGAACCCGGGAGGCAGAGGTTGCAGTGAGCCAAGATCACGCCACTGCACTCCAGCCTGGGCGACAGAGTGAGGCTCCGTCTAAAAAAAAAAAAAAAAAAAAGAACCACTCTAGGGCCAGGCACGGTGGCTCAAGCCTGTAATTCCAGGACTTTGGGAGGCCGAGGCGGGCGGGTCACGAGGTCAGGAGATCGAGACCATCCTGGCTAACATGGTGAAACCCTGTCTTTATTAAAATACAAAAAATCAGCTGGGCGTGGTGGCGGGCGCCAGTAGTCCCAGTTACTCGGGAGGCTGAGGAAAGAGAATGGGGTGAACCCAGAAGGCGGAGCTTGCAGTGAGCCGAGATCACGCCACTGCACTCCAGCCTGGGCGACAGAGAGACTCCGTCTCAAAAAAAAAAAAAAAAGAAAGAAAGAAAGAAAGAACCACTCGGGCGGCGAACTGAGCACGGACAGAAAGCTCGAGCGGCCCCGCGTCCAGGGTTGGGCCAGTGGGGAAGCCCGATCCCACCAGCAGCGGAGGCGGCACTGGCAGGGAGGGCGGGTCCGGGGCGGGGCCCGGCGCTGGCCACGCCCCTATGCGTGCCGACGCCGCGTCGGCGGCGCCGGAAGCGGAGCTGGCGCACGCCGTTGCTAGGCAACGGGGCGGCGCAGGCAGGAGGGGACTGCTGTTTGCAGGTTTCTCTCGGTCTGACCCCGCGCGGCCCTGCCGAGGCGGCGACGAAGGTGGTGCGAGGCCCGGGCCGGGGCCCAGGACACGCGGGGACTCTCGGGAGCCGTGGGCCAGGCGCGTAGCCGGCCACCTGGGACCCCGTCCAGGCTCAGGCGGTCCAGGACTGCCCTGCGGGCCGCGTGCGAGAGGGACTCTCGGGAGGCCCTGGGGCGCCGCACCCACTCCCTCTGGCCAGCGTGGACCTCCCAGGCCCCCTCGCGGGTCTCTCCAGAGCAGGAGCCCCGCCTTGGGCCGCCGCTCTCACACCTGCCGTGGTTCCGGTACACGACCCTGTGTCGGACTCCGCGCTCGCACGCGTAGGAGGAAGCCAGGACTCCCGGGCGACCGGGCCGTGCCTGTGGTTTGTATCAGTTCCACAGCAGCACGTGGGCACTTTCCACCGTCAGCTACTGGGCAGCCCGGGGCACTCCTGCAGCATCCCCAGGCCCTCTCCAGGGCAGGGGAAGGTTGGGCAGTCCCGGGCGGCCAGCACAGCGACGTGCATGTCTCCTGAGCAGCTGCCCATCGGGCCTCTGCTGGCCTGGCGGCTCCAAGATGCAAGACCGGCAGGAGCTGGGGGGAGAGCCTTTGAGTGACCTCCGGGAGGAAGCAGCCAGCGCTTCCCTCCGAGTGGCACCTGAGAGGCTAAGTGATGCCAGTTTGGAATGGATACGGACCTGCCCCGACCTTCTCCTGTCCGATGGGGAAGCCAGCATCTCCCTGCCCCGTGAGGGCGGTTCCACCTGCGTTACCCGATATCCTGACCCTGGGGAACACAGCAGCACTTGGGGGGAGTTTGAAGGCTTTCGGGAATCTTCAGCCAAGTCTGGACAATTCTCACAGTCCCTTGAACTCCTGGAGAGACCCACAGAACCCCAGCCACCAAGAACCACTTCTGCCCCAAAGGAGTGCAGTTCTCACCAACCGTGCCAGGGTGGACCTTGGGTGACAGGAACTGCTGCCGTCCCACCTTCTGAGGTACTTCTGCCGTGCTGTGGTCACCATGTTGAGTGGGATATGTGTACACACCAAGAGGCCTGCAGCCCTCGAATGTTGTGGCGTGCTGGCCAGGGAGGGGGCTGAGAGCCTCGGAGAGTCTGCTGCTCTCCTGGCCTTCGTCCCTGGCCATGTGGTTGGCTGTCCCATCCTGAGGCCAGGGAAGGAATGAGTTGGCAGAGGAAGCTGCAGAAATGGGTCACACCAAGGCCAGGTGGGGGCCACCTGAGCTGGGTCACTCTCTCTGACCATTCCTCCCCCGGCCTGTCCACTCCCCATTGGCGGGGGCTGCACTGGTCCCAGCTCAGGGCATTTGAGGAGGAGCTTTTTGTCTGAATTCTTAATCTGCTGAGTTTAGAAGTCTCAGAGCTTCTAAAATCACATGATCACATTTCAACTTTCTTGTAATGAATTGGGTGATGCCCGATCCAACCTGTCCGGGAGCTTGTAATGAATTGGGTGATGCCCAGTCCGACCTGTCCGGGAGCCAGGGTCCCAGCCCTCAGCCCCCTGCCCCCTGCTCTTTCAGAGCAGACTGCCGGGTGTTTACTGTTTGGTGACGCTTCCGCTCCTTCTCTTTTCCTGTCTTCTTCCTTCCATTGTTCCTCTTTTTCTGCCACCTCTTCCCAAATGGTTCATCCCAAACACCATCATGAGAGATAAGAAATAAAACCAGTGAGGAAGGAAATAAAGATATTTAGGTTCTCAGGGCTGGACTGTTTGTTTTCTAAAGCAGTTTCCCTGGAATCCTGATGAGATCCAGTCTTAATAGAGTAAGTTCTGCTGTAATGCTTGTTTTGAATACAGGATTTGTTTTCCAGCATGATTGATGTATTAGGGTACAATTTGAGCATAGTTGAAATTTCACAAGAAAGAGTAGATGAATGCAAAAAACTGCCCCCAGCTGAGCTGGGGCCGGTTGGAATACATGAGACTCGCACACGCACACCCTCACACAACGCTCAGCGCCCCGACATAGCACACTTGTCAACACGTGGTGTTAGGACCTCTCCCAGTTCAGACCGCCCTCCTCCCACCCCTTCACACTAACTCAGCCTGCGAGTCTTCATCTTTTCCAAGGTAAAGTGCTGTGCTTATTGTAGTATGTATAATTTCTTTTTTTTTTTTTTTTTTGAGATGGAGTCTCACTCTGTCACCCAGGCTGGAGTGCAGTGGCGCGATCTCGGCTCACTGCAACCTCCGCCTCCTGGGTTCAAGCGATTCTCCTGCCTCAGCCTCCTAAGTAGCTGGAATTACAGGCACGCACCACCATGCCCAGCTAATTTTTGCATTTTTAGTAGAGACGGGGTTTCACCATGTTGGCCAGCCTGGTCTTGAACTCCTGACCTCGCGATCCACCCACCTGGGCCTCCCAGAGTGCTGGAATTACAGGCGTGAGCCACCGCGCCTGGCCACATGTATAATTTCTTAACCAAACATGGAAAACAGAACTAACATTATTGGGTGACCATCTTTTTTCATGTGTCACTGACGAAGTTTGAATGTTTTGCCCTAACCCCACCTTTCCCATGAGTCCTCTGGTTTTGTGTGATTTTGCTAACATGGTGATTTTTAGGAATGAATATGTCAAGTGATAGTAACACTAATGGTATGCTCAATTACAAATTTCATTTCCATTACAGTTACTTCTTTGGAATAAGGTAACGTTATGTATGTCTTTCTCCTAACATTGGTATGCTTTTGTTCTTTCAGTCCATTCTCAGCTATGAGAACATTTTAAAGTGTGCTTTTCAAGAAGTAACAGTCCAGCAGGCAGCTGAAGACGTTTCCACCATAGACCATTTCCTAGAAATAAGCAGTGAAGAAAAACCTGGCCTTGAATGTGTACATAAATTGTGGTAATGAACTTCAATATTTCTTACAGCAACTGCATTTGTAATTTTGTTTGATAAAAGCAGGTGTGTGAGGCTTTGTTTTTGCCTTTATAGAGAGTAGCATCTCTCCCGAAGTCCCTGCTGTCTGTGGGTCATGGGGTCCTATGAGAAGCAGGCAGCACGATTGCTCCAGCTGTGGCCTTCCACTCGGAGCCCTGTTCACCCCCCTCCCCCACCCGCTCACCTGGAGCAGTTGGACCCGAGCCCAGCTCCCCTTGGGTCTCCGTGCGGTGCTGGTGGAGTAGGTGAGGGGCTCGCACTCACTGCGAGTGGCTGGTGGGCCTGAGCAGTGGGCACAGGGGCTTTCTGGGGGACTTGGCTGAGTGGACCCTGGCTGCCTCGTGGTCCTCAGCCACAGAGTTCTAGAAAACAGTCCACACTCTGGAGCCCCATTGTCAGCCCCAGGCCCCAGCCCCAGGGGTGCTCCCAGTGCTGCCTGCAGGGCTGTGGGCTTCCAGGGGAAAGTGCACCCGCAGTCGCTCACAGATGGCCATTTTCCAGGGACACACTTTCAACTAAGCATTGAAAGACAAACAGTGCTCTAGCGGATTAGGCAGCAGTGGTTGAGAAGCTCAAGGTAAGTTGGCCCAAGGCCCCAGAGGGAGGAGGGAAGTGAAGGTTGGGGAGAGCTACTTCCGTGCCCCTCGGTGTGGTCTGTGGAGTGGGTCTCCCAGCAGCCAGGGGAGAGCCAGGTCAGCCTGCTGATTTGTGTGTCTCTGAGCAGGCCTGGACTTTCAGAGAGCTCTGCAGACAGGCCATTCTGGGCTCCAGCCCAGCCCACTGTGGCCTCTACTGGGGTCCAACCCAGCACCTGCCCCAGGGTACCCTCCACAGGGGCTTGAGGACAGAAGCCTGGAGCCCAGAAGGCCACAACCAGCATTGCCCAGATGGCCAGTATGCCCTCTGTATGTGGTGCTTCTGCCAAGCATGATCCCTGGGGAAAAACTGCCAAGAATGTGGTCCCAGCAAGCTGATGGTGGGGCTGGGCACTGTGCTGGCAGTATTGACGTCTCTGTCCCTGGCAGCATGACTCTCGGACCCAGAGGCGTGGGGAGTCCTGGGTGTCAGGACTTGGCAGGGCTGGACACTCGTGGAACAGAAGGCTGGATGGTACTTTGGGGGTGGAGTAGAGCATGGTTTGTGTGTTCTGAAACACTGGGGTATTTTTTGGAAATGGTTTGGCGTTTAGCACATCTGCTGTTATTCTGTAGTTATCTGGAGTGCAGTGGCGCAATCTCAGCTCACTGCAACCTCCACCTCCTAGTTTCAAGCAATCCTCCTGCCTCAGTCTCCTGAGTACGGGGACTCCAGGCACCTGACACCACGCCCAGCTAATTTTTGTATTTTTTATAGAGACAGGGTTTTGCTATGTTGCTCAGGCTGGTCTTGAACTCCTGAGCTCAAGTGATTTGTCCTCCTCGGTCTCCCAGAGTGCTGGATTTACAGGTACGAGCTGCCGCACCTGGCCTTGTACTCATTTTCCCTTCTCTACTAGAGCATGAACTTCCTACAGGCAGACCTTCTCAGTCCCTCACAGTACATAGCAGTGACGTGGCACATAGTAGACATTCACCGTTGGTTTGTTCATTTGTTCTCCTAAGCATGCATTGGTACTCTTGGTTCGTGAGCATCTATTTTGTACTCAGCACAGTTCTAGGCACTTGAGTGAACAAAACCAGCAAAATACCTGGCCTCATGGAGCTTCCACTCCTTGGAGGAGACAGTCAGTAGTGGCAGTGAGTAAGCTACTCCAGGCCAGGTGCTGTGAGGCATAGAGGGGGCACGGGAGGTGGGTTGGGGTACTGAAGGATGGCACGTGTTGTTTGAATAAAAGTATAAATGGACAAATAAACGAGGCAGGCCAGTGCTCCTGCAGGGAACACTGTTATTATTATTTTTTTTTAATTTATTTTTGAGATGGAGTCTCACTCTGTTGCCCAGGCTGGAGTGCAGTGGTGCAATCTCCACTCCCTGCAACCTCCGCCTCCCGGGTTCAAGCGATTCTCCTGCCTCAGCCTCCCAGTAGCTGGGATTACAGGCGCCCATATTTGTATTTTTAGTAGAGACGGGGTTTCACTATGTTGGCCAGGCAGATCTTGAACTCCTGACCTCGTGATCTGCCCGCCTCGGCATCCCAAAGTGCTGGGATTACAGGCGTGAGCCACCATGCCCAGCCCGGGAATGCTGTTTTTAGAGTTCTTAACAGAACTCTCGTGAGTCTCGGCTTGGGGGTAAAGGGCAGGCGCCCCCGTTGTGTGCCTTGGGCAGTGCTTCAGTGATCTCCTCAGAAGGCTTTCAAGGTCACCTTTTAACAATTGCATCTGTTTTCCAGTAATGAATCCAGAAAACTCTGGAGAGCCCTTCAGAGCAAACATACCACGTCTACTTCTCAATGCCTCTGGAGCGAGTCCCATTGCCAGGAGAACTTCTTTCTTGTTCTCGGAATAGATGCTACGCAGAAGGTAGGTCGTTTGGGTTGACACAGGGCTCCTGAGAGCGTGGTTGAACTTCACTGTAGCCAGTGGCCCTTGGCCGCGCCCAAGGGGTGGGTGTAGGCAGAAGTGTGGGGTCAGATGGGTTAAAGCCACTAGGTGGCCCCATAAACTTGTCAAGGCCATTGGATGAATCCCGAATGCTCGAGGCAGGAGCCAGCAAAGCCTAGAGCAGGAGGTAAGGAAAGGCTCTGGAAAGGCCTGAGCCCGCACCTGACAAAGCACACAGAGATGTGCATCAGTGCACACACACTGCCGCACACACACCGCCACACACTGCCGTGCGCACACACCACCATGCACACACCACACACACTGCCACACGCACGCCACTACTGCTGTGCGCACACACCGCCGCACGCACCACTGCCACGCACAGACTGCAGACTGCCGTGCATGTGCTCAAGCTCCTGGGCTGTCACCGAAAACACCAGTCACAGGGAGGGCCGCCTTTCAGCAATCTAGATTTCAAGGATCTTTCTTCATTCTTAAATATTATGGAAAATTTCAAACATGGAAAACTCAAAAACGGCCAGCCAGGCAGGCAGATTGGCCCGAGTGCAGACAGGGGCATGAAAACGGTTGCCCTGTTGGCCCGTGGGCCACATTGGGCTGGCCAGGAAGGAAGTGAAGGGCAGAAAGGAACAGAGGTTCCCAGTGAGATCAGCCCTGACTGTGTCATTGTGAGGAAAACGGAGAACCAGGAGGCTAGGAAATGGGAGCCTGAATAGAAGACTCAGGTGGGCCAGCTCCGAGTGGCAGCAGCGTGGAGGGTGTGTCTGAAAGTGGCCGTGAAGGTGTTATTCCCGCTGAGCAGCTGAGGGGTGCTGAGGTCCTGAAGGGAAGCGAGGCCTGTGAGCCGGGGATGGGGCAGCGAGTGGCAGGGCTAGGGGAAACGGGTGACCTGACCTGCAGAGGGGCCTGAGAGAACTTTGCAGTTTTAGAATGAAATTAGTAGAAGGGCTCCGGGGAAAAGAAACCAGGAGACAAAATGATGCTTGTACTGGCCGTCTGATGGGGTCTGTCTCCTTAGAACCTTTCTGGAGGCCAGGGCCCCATCATGGAAGATTGTGACCTCAGAGAGCCTGAAGGGCTCCTCACTGTCGGCAGCTTCCGTCTCCAGCATTGTAAAGCCCTGATCCAGACCAAGGTGAGTGGTCACCAAGGAGAGGCCTCGGGGAACCGCGCTCGTGGTGTCCACACATGCGGAGGCCTCTGCTTTCTCTGATGTGAGTCAGTTGCTTGTTTTATTCCGTTGAGTCTTGTGGACTTACAGAAAACAAACGTTGCTACTATTTAGGGCAGACAGGCAAATTGTTAACACCACTGCAGGGTGCCAAGGAATAGAAATATCATCCAGAAAGACTCTTAGGCCAGAGGACCCAGGATATGGGTGGGTCACACAGGAGAACTGGCAGGAGAAGCCAGGCAGAGAAGGAGCTGCAGGGAAGCTGAGATGCCAGGTGTGGATGACGAGGCTGGAAGGATGAGGCGGGACCAGGCTGTGACTGTTGGGCCAGGGATGTGACTCCGCCTGGGCAGCTGTCGTGGACTGATCTGACTGGTGGCCTCAGTCACAGGCCGCTTACCTTACATAGGGTCTGCCCACAGCTTTCTCATGAGCTGCGGTTCTTGCCGCAGAGTCACTTCATCACATCATCACAGCCGGGCTCAAGGCAGAGGGGATGGGGAGAGAAGGGGACTTCTTCCTGCAGCTCTCTTTTATCAGGGGGAAGAAAAGCTTTTCTGGGCTGGAGTCTGGAGCCCACTCTTAGACCAGGTATTGCAGGAGGGGTGAGATGGCCAGGCCTAGCTCACCTGGTTTCCTCTCATCCTGGAGACCCAGGACCCTGGAACAGTCAGGCTCATTGTGTACACCCAGGAGATGGTGGGAGGGACACATGGGCGGCCATCTGCATGAAGAGTGACATGCAGGGAGGCGCAGGGGTAAAGTACTGCCCTGTGGTCTGGTAGAAGGTGACAAGGACCTGAGCCTGAGCTGGGACAGCAGGAAGGTTGCATAGCAGAGGAGGCAGCCAGGGTCAGCTTCTGGGCTAGAATTTGGCATGAATGTGGCACTGCCCCCAGCTGACGTGGGGTGGGTGCCCTGAGTGGTCAGCATACAGGTGACAGGTGACAGGTGCCATGGTGCAACAGAAGAGGGCCCTCATCGGCCGTCTTCACAGGCTGTCCATCTTTTTGAAAAACACCACAGCACAGGAGGGTTGTCCTAGAGCAGCAGGCCGTGAAGAAATGTTCGTGGCTGTGTTGTTCACAACAGCCCACACTGGGGCAGACATCCAGCCGCAGCTGTTTGGGGGAAGTCTGTGGTGTAGTCCAAGAGTGGCCACTGCAGGGCTGTGAGTGTGGAGGGTAGTGACAGCCTCCACCAAGGAGTGCCAGACACGTAGCACAAGGGCCAGAGACCCCTCCTAAGATGTGGGCCCACTGCTGTCTTCGGGGCTGGCTGCAGGCCAGAGCCATAGACTCAGTCATGAGAAGCCCCAGCATGTTTTCCCTGTGCGCCTCTCTGGTGACACCTCATGATGAGAAGGTTTCTAAGAGGAGAACCAAGGAGAGAACACTAGGGGGCCGAGAGGCCGGGGCGGCCAGGGGCAAATGCCCAAGCTAGCGTTTCTCATTGCCGGGGGTGCGCGTGCCTGACTGCTGTCCTCTCATCTCAGCTCTCGGGGCCGCCTGGCAGCAGACAGGGGAGGCTGATGACATGCAGCCGCTTCCTGAAGACCCCCTCATGCGGAGGTGGCCAGCACATCACTATTCCAAGGAAAAAGATGTTCACTCCACGCAAGCTCAAATTGACACTCTTTAATAGCGACGTTTGCTAAAATCAGGAGTACTTTGTACCTTTATGAGGAATTTTTCATTTTCTTCCTGGTTGGGTTGATGTGGAAACCAGAACTGTCTGTGGAGCTGTTTTCCAGATCCCAGGCCCATTCCTGGGATCTCTCCAACGGGACCTGTCCTGTGCTCTGGGCTCATCTCAGGTCTGACCAGGAGATGGAGGATGTGTCCTTGGCAGAGCCAGTCCTTGTGGGGAAACAGAGGTTTCTGGGTGCCATGGCAGGCTGTCGGGGTCCAGGTGGCACCCATGGGCCCCCTGCCCCATGTGAATGCTTCTGGCACCTGGCGGGGGGTACCCAGGGATGGACCCTGGGCATGGCTTCTGGGCTGCTTAGTCCAGGGGGAACAACTTGTGGTCAAATCCATGAGTTCAGAGGAAAAGGGGAAGGCGCTGAAATGTCACCAGAGAGACAGCTGTTGAGAGTGCTCAGAAACCCTCTAGCTGTCACACTCTGCCCTGGCCCTGGCTGCCATGTGGTCAGGGCATCATGAGGGTGTGCAGGTGTGCAGTTTCCTCAAAGCCTTGCAGGTGCCCTCACTCACTGCCCGGGCCTCTGCCCAGCAGCCTCAAGGACAGGCCTTTCTCCCTCATGGTTGTGGACAGGAAGTCACACCACTGGCCTGCGAGAGCTTCTGGTGGGCCCATGGCTTCCCCTAATTATCTGCTAAGGAAAACTGTGCTCTTCGAACGGCACAGCCAAGAAGTCAGCCCTGACTTTTGTAAAATTTTATGAAATAAAACCGCCTAGATAAGCCTGTTCTCACTGCTTCATCAGCTGGGGGGACTGATACCTGAAATCCTGTCCCCTCCTGAAGTCTAAGCAAGCAGCCACCCTGGCTGTCTCTGTTCCAGCCAAGGCCACACGGGGGACCACAGCCCCCATGTCGCCGTGGTTATCAGTGGGATGTGCGCAGTGATGGGCAGGAGGTTCCATCATAAGGGAGGAGGAAGCGGATGTCCCTGCACACGTCGTGGCCTCGGCCACCCAGCTGCACAGCCAGCACCATGCTGCATGTGACTTTAGGTCTACGATGAGGATCATTCCTTTTTGTTTGTTTTTGGATATCACATGTTTTGGAAAGCTGTTTTTATTTTTCATTTTCAGCCAGGTGAAACCGGGAATTTAGACTTTTTCTAACACGCAGCTTCCTTCAAAGGCACTGTCTTTTGGGCCCCTTTACAAAGCCCTTCCAGGAGATGCCCTGGTTTCCTAACCTTTAAAAGTTAGACTTTAACAAGCCAAAATATTCCATCCTGCTCCTTCCATTCCAAGATTTGGGTTCAGACTGTGCCACGGCATCACGCTGTCACCCATGGTGGCCCTTGCTCCTCACCTGGCTGGATGTTGGTGACCCACAGACCTCAGAAGGCCAAGCCTTTCTCCTGACCTCCCTGTGGCCTTACAGGAGCCTCAGAAGCAACAGGTTCCAAACCTGACTTCTGTGGTGCCCGGTAGAGAAGAGAGGCCCTGCTGCTCTTGTCCCCAGAGGCGAGTGAGAGGAGTGAGAGGAGGACCGTCACAGGGTCAGGTAAGGAGGGACCAGGCAACATGCATGCAAACCGCTTGCCCACTGTGCAGCTGCCAAGCCCCCAGGGTCTGGAGGACCCTGCAACAGACAGGTTCAAAGCTCCCCGGCCCGCTCAGGTCCACGCTGAGCGCTCAGGAAGAAAGTGCCACAGCTGGGAGTGGGGGCAGGGAGCTGACAGACACTCCCCCAAGAACGCCCCTCTCACAGACGTGCTGGGATTTTTGTTCCCAAAGTCTGGAGGCCCAGCAGGGGAGCTGGGAGAGTGGGCGGGAGGCAAGCCCCCAAAGGCTGAGGAAGAGGCAGCAGGGCTGCAAGACGCCCCCGGGCACCAGGCAAGGGGCTGGAATGGAGAGCAAAGGAAGCCCCCAGTGGCCAAAAAGGACGGCAGTCCAGCTGAAGAACAGAGAAATCATGCAGCCCCCAAAGCCGGTGGCTTGGCTGTGACACACAGGCTGATGTCCACAATCACTGTGCTCAGAGCTCAGACCCCACCGAAGCCGTGCCCTGATCCACCCTCAGGGCATCTGAAGGCTTAACTACAGCTGCAGAGAAGTCCAGAACCAGCTCAACTGCAGGAAAGGACAACTCCGTCCCCACTCGGGCAGCCTCACAGCGGAAGGCACGTGCTCCTCGTGGGAAATAAACATTGCTTCAGCCTCTATTGTTCTTTTATACGAACTGTCTAGCCTACAATAAGACATTACAAGACACGTGAAAAGGCAAGAAAACGTGAGCCACAGTGAGCAGCAGAAGCAGAGACAGCCCCAGTGGTAAAACTGAAGTCAAGGGCTTTGAAGGAACTCTGGGGAGGTGGGGAGGGCCTGTGGAAATAGCAGGTGACATTCACGAAGTGATAGAGACGTTCAGCAGAAACAGGGACACTTCAGAAAAGAACAAAATGAAGATGCTAGAAATGAAAAAATAGTATACAAATGAATCATCTTTAGATGGGTTTAACAGCAGACTGGACACCACAGAGGAATGAATCAGTTAACTTGAAGATTGGTCACTAGAGAAGATCCAACCACAGAGAGAGGGGAGGGAAAACGACAGAGGGTCCAAGATCTGCGGGCCAAAGTCAGATGGCCTAACCGGTTGTAACTGGAGTCCCAGAGCAGGAACAGGAGAGAATAAAGAAGAAATATTCCAAGACTGAATCGCTAAGAACTTTCTGAAATTCATGAAAGAAAATAATCCACAGATCCAAGAATCTCCGTAACTGCAAGGAAGTTATGTGGAGAAAACCACACCTGAACACATACTACAGGCCTTAAAGGCAGCTAGGGTGGAAACAGGAGATTCGTATAGAGAAGCAATGATAAGAACAATGGCTCACTTCCCACCAGAAGGCCACGGACCCACATCTGCAGTGCTGAAGGGAAAAGGAAGGTCAAACTAGAAGTTCATGTACATTGAAATACTCTTTAGGCCGGTCACAGGGGCTCACACCTGTAATCCCAGCACTTTGGGAGGCTGAGACAGGTGAGTCACCTGAGGTCAGGAGTTTGAGACCAGCCTGGCCAACATGGAGAAACCCTGTCTCTACTAAAAGTACAAAAATCAGCCTGGCGTGGTGGCGCATGTCTGTAATACAGGCTACTCGGGAGGCTGAGACAAGAGAGTCACTTGAACCTGGGAGGGGTAGGCTGCAGTGAGCCGAGATCATGCCATTGCACTCCAGCCTGGGCGACAGAGCGAGACTCCATCTCAAAAAAAAAAAAAAGAAATATTATTTAAAAATGAAGGCATTATCAGCCAGGATACAGAAACCACACCAGCTATCTGAAGAAGAAAAACTATAAAGAATTACTAGGCCTGGTGTGTGGTTCACACCTGTAATCCCAGCACTTTGAGAGGCCAAGGTGGAAGGATCGCTTGAGGCCAGGAGTTTGAGACCAGGCTGGGCAATATAGTGAGACCCCCCCATCTCTACAAAAAGT
This sequence comes from Theropithecus gelada, assembly GCF_003255815.1. NCBI lineage: Eukaryota > Metazoa > Chordata > Mammalia > Primates > Cercopithecidae > Theropithecus > Theropithecus gelada. The sequence continues at coordinate 106,549,592 of NC_037675.1, forward strand.
AAAAAAGATTAGCCTGGTGTGGTGGCGCTCACCTGTAGTCCAGCTACTCAGGAGGCTGAAGTGGGAGGATTGCTTGAGCCCAGGAGTTGGAGGCTGCAGTGAGCTGTGATCACACCATTGCACTCCAGCCTGGGCAACAGAGTAAGACCCCTTCTCTTAAAAAAAAAAAAAAAAAAGAATTAACTAGTAAAAGTTGGTTAACTACCAAAAGGGTCTTGGTTTGGTTTGGTTTGGTTTTGATTAGAGACAGGGTCTTGCCATGTTGCCCAGGCTGGTTTTGAACTCCTGAGCTCAAGCAATCCTCCTGCCTTGGCCTCTCTCTTTGTTTTTTGTTTTTCAATAAAGACTTACTTCATAGGCCCTGAAGTAGCAGGTGCGGGAAAGCAGCTTCTCTGGGTTAGGGGTGAAGTACAGTGAGGAATTAAGGCCTGACGCCTTCCCAGGCTGAGATGCAGGCCTTTCACAGCGAGTGTGGCTGCACAGGAACAGGTCTAGGCAAAGGAGCTGAGCTGGAGCTGATCTGCAGGGACAGCTGGCAGGAAGACAGGTGCCCCCAGGAGCACCCTACTGGAGTGGCTCAGGAGCAGAGCCAGTGCAAACATGGGGCATGCTGGGGTCCATCGTGCCATGTTGGGCTCCTGTGCCAAATAATACTGATAGAGGACCTGACCCAAGAGGGAAGCCCCCTCTCCCAGCCAGTGGCTGCCCCCTCCCAGCTGTTCCCAGTCCGTGCTGTGTATAGAGTGGTGTAGAGCCAGCCATTTCTGCCCACCTCAGCCTCAGATGGGCACTCTGCCCTGGGCCCATGGGTGTGGCAGATGCCCTTCCTCCCACAGATGCCAGGCTTGCATCGAGGCTGGCAGCTTTCCTCTGCCTGCTCCTGCTTTCTAACCCTTTTGTCCTTCATAAGTATTTCCCCAAATTTCTTGAATGTGTAAATCTATCCTGGCCTTTGATTCCTAGAGGCCCTGAAGGAACGTGACCATCACCTGGCCTGAGTGACACTGCAAAGCCCTCGTTCTTTCTAGTGGACGTGGAGCTCTCTCCAAGCGGATCAGATGCTGAGCCGTCAGCCACATCAGAGGCCAGGGACATGGCCTTCAGAGACTTTGGCCATCATGCAAAACACCTGGCCACCCTGAAGCCTCTATGCTGGAGAAATGTCTGGAGCGATCCCAGAGATGCTGACAGATGCTCAAGGACCCGGCTGCTGGAGCCTTCCGGCCAGCATGCCAGCCCTGGGAGGGAGGAAGCCTTCAGGGCGGGGTGCACCCAGCTGCAGCCGCTGCCTGACAGCAATGGCCTGACAGATCCCAGCAAGAACCACCCGGCTGAGCCCAGCCAAGCCCTGGCATGAGATCATGGCAGTAACAGATGGTAGGTGCTGCATGCTGTGAAGCTAGTGATGGTGGCTACACAGCAGGAGGTCACGAGAACAACGCATGTCCAGATAACCAGTGGGTCCACAGAGGTCACTGGAAACTTAGACAGTAATTGAAACTGAATAATGAAAGTGCACTGATCAAAATCTGAGTGAAAGCAGTGCTTAGAAGGAAATTTATAGCTTTAAATGTTTATATTAGAAAATAAGAAAAGTACAAAACCACCTAAGATTTCATGTTAAGGTGCAAGAAAAAGAGCAAATTAAACCAAAGGTAAGCAGAAAGAAGGAAATAAAACTGAGAGCCAAAATCAACAAAATGGAAAATGGCAGAACACTAGGAAAAAGGGATGGTTGTAAGTGAAGACGGAAGAGCATGTGATGTGCGACTCTCGCGTGACTCCTGATTCAAACAAACCAAAGGTAGAGATAACTTGCAATAGCACACAGCGAGGAAAAGGAGGCAGCCTCTGCCCAACACAGCTAGGAGACAGCCTCGGAAATCGGAGAAAATATTTGGAAACCATATATCTGATAAGGGGTTAATATCCAAAATACATAAGGAACTCAAACAACTTAACAGAAAGAAAACCTAGATAACCTGATTGAAAAAATAGGAAAAGGACCTGAACAGACATTTTTCTTTTCTTTTCTTTTTTTTTGGAGATGGAGTCTTGCTTTGTCAGCCAGGCTGGGGTGCAGTGGCACGATGTTAGCTCACTGCAAACTCTGCCTCCTGAGTTTAAGCAATTCTCCTGCCTCAGCCTCCCGAGTACCTGGGGCTACAGGCACCCGCCACCACGCCCGGCTAATTTTTGTATTTTTAGTATAGACGGGGTTTCACCATGTTGGCCAGGCTGGTCTCGAACTCCTGACCTCAGGTGACCTGCCGCCTCAGCCTCCCAAAGTGCTGGGATTACAGGCGTGAGCCACCGCACCCAGCCGAGCAGACATTTTCCAAAACAAAAAAATATATATATATATACACACACACACATACACACAAATGGCCAACAGCTATATGAAACCAATGCTCCTTATCAGTAATCATCAGGGAAATACAAATCAAGACTGCAATAAGATATCCCCTCACACCTGTTAGGATGGCTATTCTAAACAGACAAAATGTCGGTGATAGTGTAGAGAAACGGGAATACTTGTGCACTGTTGGTGGGAGTGTAAAGTAGTACTGCCATTATGGAAAACAGTATGGAGATGCCTGAAAAAGTTAAAAATAGAACTACCATATCATCCAGCAGTCCCACTACGGGGTATTTATCCAAAGGAAAGGAAATGAGTATGTTGAAGAGATACCCGCACCCCCATGTTTACTGCAGCACTAGTCAAGCCAAGCTATGGAATCAACCTAGGTATCCAACAACAGATGAATGGATAAAGAAAATGCGGTACATATGCACAACGGGATACTATTCAGCTGCAAAAAAAAAAAAATGAAATCCTGTCATTTGCAACTATATAGATGAACCTGAAGCATTTATGCTAAATGAAATAAGCTAGGTACAGAAAGACAAATCCCACATGATCTCACTCATACGTGGAACCTAAAAAGTCAAACTTGCCAGGTGTGGTGGCTCACGCCTGTAATCCCAGCACTTTGGGAGGCCAATGCAAGAGGATCATGTGAGTCCAGCAGTCTGAAACCAGCCTGGGCAACAAAGTGATACCTCATCTTTACACAAAGATAAAATAAAGGCCGGGGGTCTGATGTGGTGGCTCATGCCTGTAATCCCAGCACTTTGGGAGGCTGAGGCAGGCGGATCACGAGGTCAATAGATCAAGACCATTGGCCAACATGGTGAAACCCCATCTCTACTAAAAATACAAAAATTGGCTGGGCATGGTGGTATGTGCCTGTAGTCCCAGCTACTTGGGAGGCTGAGGCAGGAAAATTGCTTGAACCTGGGAAGCACAGGTTGCAGTGAGCCAAGATCGGGCCACTGCAGTCCTGCCTGGCAACAGAGCAAGACTCTGTCTCAAAATAAATAAATAAAATAAAGGCTGGGCATGGTGGCTCACGCCTGTAATCCCAGGACTTTGGGAGGCTGAGGCGGGTGGATCACGAGGTCAGGAGTTCGAGACCAGCCTGGCCAACATAGTGAAACCCCATCTCTACTAATAATACAAAAAATTAGCCTGGTGTGGTGGCACATGCCTGTAATCCCAGCTAGTCAGGAGGCTGAGGCAGGAGAATCGCTTGAACCCGGGAGGCAGAGGTTGCAGTGAGCAGAGATTGCGCCACTGCACTCCAGCCTGGGCGGCAGAGCAAGACTCTGTCTCAAAAAAAATAATAACAAATAAATCCACTAAGAGAGTAGGTTTAAGTATTCTCACCCCAAAAAGTGACGTGTGGTGGCACATTAATTAGTTCTATTTAGCTGTTTCACAATGTACACATATTTCAAAACATGTTGTATATGATAAACATACACAATTTTTGTCAATTTAAAAATTAATTTTATTTATTTATTTATTTTGAGACAGAGTCTCGCTCTGTCACCCAGGCTGGAGTACAGTGGTGCGATCTCGGCTCACTGCAACCTCCGCCTCCCAGGTTCAAGCGATCCTCCTGCCTCAGCCTCCAGAGTAGCTGTGACTACAGGCCACCACGCCTGGCTAATTTTTGTATTTTTAGTAGAGACGGGGTTTCACCATCTTGGCCAGGCTGGTCTCGAACTTCTGACCTCGTGATCCGCCTGCCTTGGCCTCCCAAAGTGCTGGGATTACAGGCATGAGCTGCCACGCCCGGCCTAAAAATTAATTATTATTATTATTTTTTTTTTGAGATGGAGTTTCGCTTTGTTGCCCAGGCTAGAGTGCAGTGGTACGATCTTGACTCACTGCAGCCTCTGCCTCCCGGGTTCAAGCAATTATCTGCTTCAGCTTCCCGGGTAGCTGGGATTACAGGCACCTGCCACCATACCCGGCTAATTTTTGTATTTTTAGTAGAGATGCAGTTTCACCATCTTGGCCAGACTGGTCTTGAACTCCTGACCTCGTGATCTGCCTGCCTTGGCCTCCCAAAGTGCTGGGATTACAGGCATGAGCCACGACACCAGGCCTAAAAATTAATTAAGTTTTGCTTTGTCGCCCAGGCTGGAGTGCAGTGGCGTGATCTCAGCTCACTGCAGTCTCTACCTCCTGGGTTCAAGCAATTCTCTGCTTCAGCTTCCCAAGTAGCTGGGATTACAGGCACCTGCCATCACGCCTAGCTAATTTTTGTATTTTTAGTAGAGACGGGGTTTCACCATCTTGGCCAGGCTGGTCTTGAACTCCTGACCTCGTGATCCACCCACCTCAGCCTCCCAAAGTGCTGGGATTACAGGCGTGAGCCACCGCGCCCGACCAAAAAAATTAAAACAAACAAACAAACAAAAAAAAAACAGCCACACACACAACCTGGGCAAACTTCACGACATGTAAAGCCCAGGCCCTGCAAGTGCCCATTCACAAGCAGATCAGGCCCACAAATCCTGTTGGCACGGTGGGGACGCACCTCCCCTACCTTAACCCATAGCAGCTACAGGGTGTCTTCCTGTGTAACCTGTTGCCAAGTGGACACTGACAATGCTGGCATGTTCTGGACTCTACTATGTACCTCAATTTTTAAAAGTTAAAAAGGAAATAAAAGGGGCCGGGCGCGGTGGCTCACGCCTGTAATCCCAACACTTTGGGTGGCTGAGGCGGGCAGATCACAAGGTCAGGAGATCGAGACCACCCTGGCTAACACTGTGAAACCCTGTCTCTACTAAAAATACAAAAATTAGCCGGGCGTGGTGGCGGGCGCATGTAGTCCCAGCTATTCAGGAGGCCGAGGCACGAGAATCGCTTGAACCCAGGAGGCGGAGTTTGCAGTGGGCCGAGATCACGCCACTGCACTCCAATCTGGGCCACAGAGTGAGACTCTGTCTCAAAAAAAAAAAAAAAAAAAAATTTTAGGGGGAAAATCAAAGACGTTTGAATATGAAGCAGGTGTTAGGTGATATGAAGGAATTCTCCAGTTACAATATGGTGTAAACCAAAAAGCATCTGAGGCAGCTCTCATTCAAGTTAGGTGTTTGTTTTGCCAGCTCCCAGGAAAAAGAAACACAAAACCACAGGAACGGTCTGTGATCTGTGCTTTTTCCAAAGAGCAAGATTTGGGGACTTCAATACATATATATTTTTTGAGATGGAGTCTTGCCCTGTTGCCCAGGCTGGAGTGCAGTGGCACGATCTCGGCTCACTGCAACCTCTGTCTCCCAGGTTCAAGTGATTCTCCTGCCTCAGCCTCGGGAATAGCTGGGATTACAGGTGCACGCCACCATGCCCAGATAATTTCTTGCACCTTTGGTACAGATGGGGTTTCACCATGTTGGCCAGCCTGGTCTCGAACTCCTGACCTCGTGATCCGCCTGCCTTGGCCTCCCAAAGTGCTGGGATTACGGGTGTGAGCTACTGCACCCAGCCGGGACTTCAATATTTAAAGGGGAAAGAGGAAAGAAAAAGAGGGGAGGGCAGATAAAAAGGGCAAGCTGTTCCATTCTGAGTTTTTGATCAGCGTTCACTGAATCCACGTTACAGGCGAAGGAGGGTGTAGAGCAGTCACACAGTTGTCTCTCACTCAGCAAATTGTGCTTTTGTAAGATACAGCACACAAGTGCAGCTGCCTGTGGAGGCCTGTGGCCTTCTACCTGCAGCTGTTTGCTCAGAAACAAAAAGGCGGTTTCTTGAGTCAGTTTCCAGCTTAATTTTTCCCATTGGCATAGTGAATTTGGGGGTCCTGAGATTGTATTTTTTTTCACAATGGTATTGCGGTTGTGTAAGAAAACATCTTTTTTGGCTGGGCACATTTGCTCACACCTGTAATACCAGTACTTTGGGAGGTCAAAGCAAGCAGATCACCTGAGGCCAGGAGTTTGAGATAGCCAACATGGTGAAACCCCACCTCTACTAAAAATACAAAAAATTAGCTGGGCATCGTAGCAGGCACCTGTAATCCCAGGTACTTGGGAGGCTGAGGCAGGAGGATTGATTGAACCCAGGAGGCAGAGATTGCAGTGAGCTGAGATCGTGCCATTGCATTCCAGTCTGGGCAACAAGAGCGAAACTCCATCTCAATCAATCAATCAATCAATCAATAAGTCTTTTTTAAAAAGTTTAACCCGGCCGGGTGCGGTGGCTTACGCCTGTAATCCCAGCACTTTGGGAGACCGAAGCAAGCAGAGCATGAGGTCAGGAGTTTGAGACCAGCCTGGCCAACATGGTAAAACCCCATCTCTACTAATAATACAAAATTTAGCTGGGCATGGTGGCACATGCCTATAGTCCCAGCTACTCAGGAGGCTGAGGCAGGAGAATTGCTTGTACCCGGGAGGCAGAGGTTGCAGGGAGCTGAGATTGTGCCACTGCACTCCAGCCTGGGTGACGGAGGGAAACTCCATCTCAAAAAAAAAAAAAAAAAAAAAAAAGGAAAAAACTTTAACGTGTTTTTAGGGTCAAAATGTCTTAACATCTGGGATTTGCTTTAAAATTCTTTCAGAAACTCAAAAAAAAAAAACAAAAAACAAAAACAAAAAAAACCAGGTGCAGTGGCTCATGCCTCTAATTCCAGCACTTTGGGAGGCCGAGGCGGGCGGATCACCTGAGGTCAGGAGTTTGAGACCAGTCTGGCCAACATGGCGAAATCCTGTCTCTACTGAAAATAAAAAATTAGCCGGGTGTGGTGGCGGGCACCTGTAACCCAAGCTACTTTGGAGGCTGAGGCAGGAGAATTGCTTGAACCTAGGAGGTAGAGGTTACAGTGAGCCAGGATTGTGCCACTGCACTCCAGCCTAGACAACAGAGTAAGAGACTCTGTCTCAAAGAAAAAAAAAAGATGAACAATGCTAATATCTGGTTAGCCCAGGTGGCAGGCCCGGGGCTCTGGGCTCCGGGTGTTTGCATTGTTCCAGGCAAGCCTGCCTGCTTCGGGACAGCACCTCCACCACTGGCTGGGAGCTTTGCCTGGCTCTCCACTTGCATCCAGAAGGCGAGCATGGGGAACCAGGAGCCAAGTGTTTGGGGCAGTGGCAGGGGTTGTGGCCCCCTGGGAACCCTCCCAGTCCCCAGTGACCCTCAGCACCAGGCTGGCCAGGCCCATAGGCGGGGAGGAAAATGCACGGCCCGGGCTCCTGGCAGCTGCACGCAGTGTGACCACAGCTGAGCAGCTCTGCAGGAGTGGTGGCCCCATGGTCACAGGGACGGGATCACAAACCAGGATCCTTGAACGGGCTGGGATCTGACCACTTCCCTGGCCCTCACCCCCAGCACCCCCTCCAGCTGCACATGCACATACATGTAGTTGCACACACACATGCACACCCTCCTACACCACCCAGGCAGTCCCCACAGCAGGCAGCCAGGATGGAGGGAGCACCTTTCCGCCTGTGTCTCACTGTGGGTCTGGGCTTGGGCTGACTTGGTACAGCCTCTGGCCAGGGTCGGGAGGCAGAGGCACTGCCCCGCCTGAGCTCTCGGAGCTGGGCAGTGCCCCTTGTTCTCCTGCCCCTCAGTGGGTGGCTGGTCCTGCTGGGTGCCTGGGTCCAGCACAGCTGCCACAGGTTAGGCCACCAGCCTAGGCAGGAAGAACAGGGTGAACATGGCAGAGCCCCTGGGAGAGCTTCCTGGGACCAGATCTTCAGCTTGTGGGCAGCAAGCACCCCACCTGGCTCTTGCCCTGCAGGCTGCCCGGCTTCATCACTGGTGGGGTCAGTGGTGGGGCAGCCCCTCCTGGCGCCCAGCACCACAGTGCCCTCTGTCCCCAGGCCTGCCCAGCTCTTTGTAGGGTCCTGGAATATCCCTTCACTGATCCCGGTGGGAGATGAACCCACCTCTAATGAAAGTCCTGTCAACCAGATGCAGCCCACGGGCCTGGCTGTGCTGGCCTCAGCTCCAGGAGGAGGATCACCGGGCAGCCTGGCGGGCAGGTTCGCCTGGCATGCTGATTTCTCCGCAGCTTGTGATAGAGGCACTTGCAGGGAGGCACACGTGTGAGTACAGGACGGAGGAGCTTTCATCAGGCAGAGGCTGCATGTTTGTAACAGCCCGTCCAGGTTGCTTTATTTTGAATCTGAAATGGAGTTTTCGACTCCACTCTGGGCATCCACCCAACAGGTGCCTGTGGACACCCACCTGCTCCCCACCATGCAACTTGCTAACCTTCAAGCGGATCAGTGTGACTACTCCCCAGTCTGATGGTCTGCAGGAATGTGGGGGCAGCAAGGTTACAGGGCCTCAGGCCAACCCAGGGATGGGGGCACAGCTCGTACATTTGGGGCTTTTTCATAGAAAGACGAGGGTGCTGAAGGGCCCCTGAAGGTCCCAAAGGTGGCAGGGCCAGGCCAGGCAGTGAGCCCGAGCCTGGTGTCTACAGGCCGACGGGAACCACTGCACAGTGGCCGTGGCCAACAGGCTGCCCAGAGCATGTCATTTTTAGGGCCTTTCCTGGACCTTCCATTCCAGCTCTCTGTAGGTTTTCCAAGCCTCTTGTTCTGGCATTGACCAAATCGTTACCCAAGACGCAGGCCTTCACCTGCACCTCCAGTTCATTCAGCTGGTTCTGACAGCTTCAGGAACAATCCATGGAGCTGCTCCCAGCCTACTCTGCAAGGCCCCCCAGCCCCTGCTGGCCTCCCGTGCACAGTGCAGAGGCTCATTCAGGCCCAGTGCGGGAGGCAAGGGGTACAGATCTGAGAAGCAAGGGCTTATCTCCCAGGGGCAGGGCAGAGTGAGGGATGGGCCGATGAAGAGTACGCCTGCATGGGGCAGCAAGCAGCCCCAGGGGCTTAAACTGTGTCCAGCTGCAGCAGGCCTGCCGGAGCGACCAAGCAACATTTGTGACACCTCAACTGAGGGCTGCACTTGGCAGTCATATCTTCCCAGACAGGCGATCGCCAGCCCTGAGAATACTGCAAAAGCTTACCACTGAGAAATGGAGGTTACCCTCGAACCCTCAGGCATCCACACAACTCCCCTCCCTGCTTGGCTCCACTACAAACCCTGAGCGGGCATTGAGGACACAGCCATCTCCACACAGGGTATGAGAAGGGACAGCGGCCTTCCTGTGAGTAAATGCAGCAACCCAGCACACACAGCACTGCCACATGGAAAGCCTGGCTCAGGTCACAGTCAAATCCCAGTTAAGGATGTGGCTCGCTGGTTGCAGATGGAAACTTCTAGCAACCCAGAAACCAACTGTGAGAGTTCATGATGAGGGACGTGATCCCACCACTCTCGGTAGACACCAACGCAACATATCAAGTGTTCGCAGCTCACCCACCCACCCATCCCAGCCGGGTTGGCCTCCCAGCCAGGCCCTTTCCAGCGGCTCCGCCAGCCTGCTCATCCAGCAACGCGGACTCCACAGGGTGAGCACAATGCCAACACTTGTTCTGCAGTTTGCTGCTGAGTCCTGCTTCCATCACTGCAGTGCCCACTTCACTAAGGAGTGAACCTGGGAGAAGGCGCCTGGCCTGGCTGTGGCCCAGCAGGGATCCAGGCCCAGAAGGCTGGGCTCAGCCCTGTGGAGACCCCCCTACCCTGAGGAAATCCTGCACAGGAATCTGTGGGCAGAGCAGGCAGTGTTCTCCAAGGCGCGTTGTCACCCCTGAAAGGAAGATCGGTTCCCTGGGAGGAATCTGCTATCTTCATACTGTTCCACGTCTTGAAATAAATGTGCATTACTTTTTAACCTTAGAAACTGAACTTCCGAGGCGGAAGGGGCTCTGAAGCTGTGCACAAGGTGCACTGTACGTGAGGGGCGCCCACTACGCGTCAGGAAACGCCCCCGTGAAACTGTCAACTAAAATGCCCTCTCCCCTCAGTTCGGTCAGAAGCAGACTACAGAGAACAGTGCCAAAATTTTAGGTCACTGCGATTTGTATTTCTGTTTCTGAATAAATATGTTGTAAACAAAATTATTAAACACTTGGAAAATGTGTTCCCAATTAAAGTCAATTTGTAGCTACATACTTAAAAATACCACATACACGGCCAGGTGCGGTGGCTCACGCCTATATTCCCAGCACTTTGGGAGGCTGAGGCTGATCACCGGAGATCGGGAGTTCGAGACCGGCCTCACCAACATGGCGAAACCCCCATCTCTACTAAAAATACAAAAATTAGCTGGGCGTGGTGGCACCTGCCTGTAATCCTAGCTACTTGGGAGGCTGAGGCAGGAAAATCGCTTGAACCTGGGAGGCAGAGGTTGCAGCGCGCCAAGATCATGCCATTGCACTCCAGCCTGGGCAACAAGAGTGAAACTCCGTCAAAAACCCAAAAATGCCTGGCGTGGTGGCTCACGCCTGTAATTGCAGCACTTTGGGAGGCTGAGACGGGCAAATCACGAGGTCAGGAGTTTGAGACCATCCTGGTCAACATGATGAAACCCCGTCTCTACTAAAAATACAAAAAATTAGTTGGGTGTAGTGGTGGGTGCCTGTAATACCAGCTACTCGGGAGGCTGACGCAGGAGAATCACTTGAACCCAGGAAGCAGAGGTTGCAGGGAGCTGAGATTGCGCCACTGCACTCCAGCCTGGACAACAAAGCGAGACTCCATCTCAAAACAAAAAACGCCACACACACAGACTAAACCTGTAGAGAAATGCTAGGAAAACAGCTGATTACTCAGCCACTGTGCACCACGGCGGAAACAAGTGGGCTTTGTTGTACAGTATCACAGGTGAACACAATGACAGTCCAGGGAATGAGGCTCCAGCTACACTTCTAGGTCACAGCAGCTGTTCTCTCCTGTTTCTGTGTCTCTGTGGTCCCCAAAGTCACATTCTCTGAGCGGTTTATAATTTTGAAGGCTACCAAAACAGGCACTACAACTACTACTAATGCTGAACAAATGATGTTTTTAAAAGATAAAAATGCTATACAGAAACAAAATAGTGCTTTAGGTTTATTGCTATAAAACACATACCCTTTAAACTAGGGTCCATGAGGATTAACTTTCGACATCAGGGGACTGTCAGAGGTCGTGGACACCCCCAGCCCCAGCCAGGTGCTGAACAAGGTAAAAATAATTTGCTCTGCAACCCTGTGTGGGGGGGAATAAAAGTAACCCGGCGTCCATTTAATAATGCAGCCAAGTGAAATTCCTTTCCCCACCTTACAAAGCACCATTAGATAACACAGCCGAACCGATCCTGCAGAAAGGTCGCTGGAGAGTCAGGCCGTAACTAACGCCACATTCCCATTTTGTTTGCTGGATAATTTTTTAATAAAGTAAGGTTTACATCACTGATATTTAAGAATGGCTATATGCACAAAAGAAAACACACCTTTTTGGTTAAGGGGTAAGGAAGTTAGAGAAAGCATGAGAAACAGGGAGCATGTGGGGTGAGGCGGGGCAGGAGCGGAAGGCCGCAGGCACCCCCAGTTCACTCCCTGCCTGCGGCAGCACCCGTGGCCCTACAGATCAAGGTGCCATGAATGACAACAAGGATTCAGATCTCTTTCATTCTAGACTTCAACCTAGCCTTAACCTTTTGTTTCAGCACCAATCTAACAGAGCAGTGCAGGCATTTCTCATCCAGCAGCAATGCTGTTTCCTCACCCAGGGCGGGTGCCTGGGCTGACCCTGACGGGAGCCTCCAGAAACACTGCCTTAAGAAGGCCCCACCGAGGGGCTCTGAGGTCCCTGAAGACCAACTGGTGCCCGTGATCTCCAAACAGACAAATATTTGACCTTTGTCTTCAATGACATTTACATATAAATAGACATAAATAAAATCCTCCATAATTTACACTTAAGTCTAGGAAGATGTGGCTCCCACAGATTTTCTAACGACAAAAAAATGTAGCTGTGTACGGTTCTTGATTTTCACCCAGGTCTCACTGTAGCACAGAACATAATGAAGTATCATCACACACACATTTAAAGTAAAACATGATACATTCACAGTGTTGACTCAGACTGTAGTGATGCTCACTGCCAACAAACAAACAAACAAACAAACAAAAAAAAAAAGCCCTTACTTAAACCTTAAAAATACGAAACACACCAACTGCAATTGTTTAGGCTATAAAAGTTCTAATGTAGCAGCAAAGGATGTTTATAGAAAAAATATACTTTTAAGAAAATAGCTGAAAAAATCTAAAGAGATAAGGTATAAAAAGTTTAAAAAATATATCTTAAGACAAAATACTGCCCAAAACATATAAAACTGAATTGTAAAAATTCACCTATCTAAATGTGAAGGAGGTTGATGCAGCTGTGGCCTGCCGTCCTCTACAGTGGGGGACACAAAGAGACACAAAGGTCCCAGGGCTGTGGGGACATCAGAACTGGCCCAGAGACAGAAGCCTTCCAGGAGAACAGCCTCTGCCTGGCCCTCCACAGGGGGGAAGTAAGTGGGATGGGCCTGGGGCTGCAGACCCCACTGGTAATGGGCTGTTCTGGGATTTCTCAGAATCAGCAGACAGGGCAGCAAGGCTGGGCCGCTGGCGGCAGGCGCACCCTCCGTGGGAGCCAGTGCTCACGTGTCCATGCGTCAGAGGCGGCTGTGAGCGCTCAGGGCTCCTGCTCAGGTCTCCACCAGGATCTCCACTACGTGGTCCAGCTCGCCCAGGTCAGACTTGCAGCTGGAGCTAGGGCCCGGGGTGGCTGGAGCCAAGCCCTCGAGCCCTTCACAGGGGCCTGGCCTGGCGCCCCCCATCATGCCTGTCAGTACTGTGTCCAGGTCGTAGTAGGGACTGTCCACATCTGAGAACAGCTCTTCCATGCAGCTGGGGTTTTTAGTCTCCAGCGTTTCAAATATTTGATCAAGTGACTTGTGAAAACTTCCTCTGTTTTCTCGAGGGCCATCCATCTCCCAGACGCTGCTCTGCGGGTGCCTTGGTGCCTGCGCTGAGGTGACTGGGCAAAGGTCAGAAACTGGGCCCTGTGTGTGGCCATCTCCCAACCCAGGGGCAGGACGTGCCCCCTCCTGCTCCCACGCTGCACGGCACAGGATCTCCGTGGAGACCAAGCGGTCGAGCGGCGCCCGCCCTGCAGCCTGGGGTGCCACTGCGCGCCACGTCCCATCCTGCGTCATCTCCTCTTGGATCTGCCGGACTGTGTTGGCAATGAGGACTGAGCGGCACAGATTGGGCTCCACAAGCATGTGGCAAAGCTGCAGCTTCACCAGAGACATGTCCAGGAGCGACTGCCGCTGTAGGCTGTACGAGGACACGGTCTTCAAGCCGGCCAGGGCTCCCTCCACGTCTTCCTCGTGGCCAACACATTTCCTCTTCAGTCCTCGTGCAAACATTGTGTCCTGCAGAAACCAAGGAAGATACCACTTAGCACACAGCAGACTCTCTAGCAGACAACGCCCCTTGGATTCCGTCTGACTGCCCTGACTGTACACAAGGAGCAGTGACTCTGTAACAGGCAGGGAAGTCAGAGCTGAGATGTGGAGCCCAGTGGGAGACCCCCTCAGATCAGCTGCCATCCTGCCTAATCCAGGCAGTCACATTGTGAGAAACAACAAACCTCTAAACTGTACCACAGCAGTGATCTCCAGCAAAAAAAGGTAAATGAACTAAAAGTAGGAGAAATATATGAGAGAAATATAAGTGTTTGAGAGCTTGGCTAAAAATCTGTATCAAAAAATCTAATTGTAGTGAATACAAAAGAAGAGACCCTGGGGTAACATGAGATGAATGTGAACCATGCCAGCCTGCAGAGGGCGCAGGGCTGGGGACAGGGCCGGGCGCACACACCTACCATTCCAACTTCCCTCAGGATCCTGCCTGGGACAAAGTCACTTCTGTGTTCAGAGGGTTAGTGCCTTCCCCCTCAATACTTTCACTAAAAGCCTCTATATGTCGCAGACAGCCATGCTGGAAAGCTGTGCCACCAGGAACGTGCAGGGGAAGGACTGCAGGGCTGTATGCTCTTCCCATGCAGCGAGTGGGCTGTGTTTCGTGCACAATTCTCCAAGGGACACAGGGTCCCCTGGCAGAGCCCATGTGGCCCTGGGCAGCCCCTTGTTCCCACACCCACCCGTGCTGCGTGCCTTAGGGATCACACCCATTCCTTGGCTCCCCTCACCCGCCCCCACCAGTTCATTTCTCCCAAGGTGCAGAGGCTCTGCCTGGCTGCTTTCTACTTGACATCTCTTAGGGTCAATGCCCTCCACTGGAGAGCTCTTGACGAGTTGGCACAACCATGGCTTCAGGGGCCACCTCCTCCCTCTCATCCCAACTCCCTTCTCTTCAAAGGAACCAAAACATGGCAAGGTGTGTGTTGGGGGGGCGGGGGGAAGGGGGGTTCCCCACCAGTGTGTTGTGGCAGCCCACAGCTGGCCAAGGCAGCGTTTCTCAGCGTGTGTCTCAGCAATGGCGCTGCTGGTTGAAGATGCAGATTCCTGGACTTTACCCCAGACCTGGGCAACTCCGGGCTGGTACCTGAGGCTCAGCCTTGCTGAGCAGGCTCCACTCAGACGCACAGCACAGATGCACTAGATGGACATTGGCCATGTCTACTCTTAGAAATACAAGTCTGTGCAAACTTTTTTTTTTTTAACTGATTCTAAATTGGGATATCTCTGGGGCATTGAAGGCAGAGCAGAGAAGAGGGTGGGCTCTGGCTTTTGACAGGTGCCATTCTGAGCCAGTGCCGCCTGTGGGGAGCTGGGAGGATGACAGCTGGCTCAGGGCCACACTGGCCGGCAGAGTCTGACAGGACAAGCATCTCACACATGATTAAGTTTATCTCTTCTCATGCTTGTGATGTAGTGAAATATTATTTCAAATCAAGTTATGCATAAATAGGGTTACAATCTTTTGAATATGCAAACTTTGGAACTTCTTTTTCTCTTAGTCAATCTGATGGCTCCCTGTGACCAGGGTATACCCAGGTTGCTTTTGGAAAGCTGGGGTATGGGAGGCATATGCTGTCTCTGCTCGGGGTCTGGAGACCAAGGATGGGAGGTTTTGCAGTGCGGGAGAACTGGCTGCCAACCATACCCCTTCCCAGGAGCCCCTCTGGAGGCTCCCACCTGCTGGTCCTACCTTGAATAAACAGAAGAAAGGTTCCCCCTGTTCTCTGAATTTCCTTTCAGTGTCATAGATCTCAATTGCCTGTGCATTTAACACACCTAAATGTTATAAAACTAAGTGACGTCTTGGGCATTTATCCGAGAGAAATAAACCAATGTTCATGCAAAAACATGTTCCAGAATGTCCATAGCAGCTTTATTTGTAATAACTCCAAACCAGAAACAAGGAAAACGTCCTTTTCACCTGGGCATGGTGACACACACTCTGCTCCATTTATGCCACCAAATGCTACTCTGCAATAGAAAGGAATGAACTGTTGATACACACAACGGATCCTTCCACAAGGGAATTATGCTGAGGGAGAAAAGCCAACCTCAGAGGGGTGCCTGCTGTGCGATCCCATTTATGCCACACTGCAGTGCTGACCCAGAGCTGAGGGGTGGCATGGCTAGAAAAGGACCTGCGCAGGGAGATCTCGGGGGTGAGGGCCCTTCTGCTCCTGGGCTGTGGGGGTGGTTCCACTCTGACTGCACAGCACGGGACACACACACATGGGCCTGCAGCAGCCATGTGATCCCATGGACCTGGGGCCTGGCTGTGCATCCTATGAGGATGCCAACCCTGGGGAGCAGAGGAAGGGCACACGGGACCTCCTAAACACTGCTCTGCGACCTCCCCTGGTTCTACAATTATTTCAAAATTAAAACTAAAATAAAACTGACATAACCCTAGCTTATTTCCCCTACAACACCAATTTCCCCAGCAGCATGCAAGTGTCACCACAGGCACAACCACCTCTCACACCTGCATACACCAGCTTCTCAACTAACTCTACATGAAGGACACTTTACCACCAAAACACATTTAAACATTTCAACTACTTCTGGTAAATATTCAAGTTCTTTGTGTCAGCCACAAATTTAACTTTTCAGAGGTTTTCATCCCAATCCATTGTTTAAATCACTGGCTTAAAATTGCTAAGTATATTGAGAATTAACATAAGGCTATGTCAAACTACAAAAGACACCCTGTGTTGAGGAAAAGATTAAGTGCCACGGGTTCCTCTGTGGGAAGTCACTATACCTTTTGGGTTTTTAGTTTCTCTTTCAACCCTATCTCAATCCCAAGCCTGCATAACAATGGATTAATTTAAGACCCAAACCAAATCCTCTTGAACAGCATGCATTCAGCCCAAGTTTACAGACAGAAGAACCCCTGGCTGCCTCCCTTGACTCTGGACACCCAGCAGCACAACCCCCATAATGTAGGGTCTACAGGAGGTCAGCATGGCTGACCAGGACGATGAGGGCAACTCACAGAAGGAACGAGAATACCAATGGGACAGACCAAGACGACCCACAACCACACTGGCAACCAGCTCAGGAAGCTGGCCCAAGCTCCTAGTATCCTCTGGGTCCCACTTTCCTTTCCTCTGAGTCCTTAGCAACGCCAGGTCATGAACCTCCCACTGGGGATCTTAAGAGGATGAATTAAGTGCTTGGCCTGGTGCTGTCAGCAGTCCTAAGGGCAGCACTAGGAATCTGTGACCATCGGAAATCACCCTAACATCTGCTCTGAGCGAGGGAATACACCAACAAACAATGGCGGAACCATGCACAGAAGCAGAACTATCAGCCATAATCTACGGCAAGTGGTCCGAAAGCAGCCCTTTACGTTCAGTAACCGGCCAGGAAGCCAGGTTGCCCTCGTCACTCTTGCAGGAAGCCTGGCTGCTTTCTCTAGGAAGCTAAACAGTCATTTCCACAGCAAGCAGCCCAAAATGGCCAGGACATGATTAGCTGACAACCTCTCCAGTTTTTGTCCCTGCTTCCAATTTAGGACCAACCAGAGAAAGCCAAATGTGTTCTAAGCCATCTCATAGGAGCCCCACTTCTTTCTGTTGTTGTTGTGTCACCCAGGCTGAAGTGCAGTGGCATGGTCTCAGCTCACTGCAACCTCCACCTCCCAGGTTCAAGGGATTCTCCTGCCTCAGCCTCCCGAATAGCTGGGATTACAAGCGTGTACCACCAGGCCTGGCTAATTTTTGTATTTTCAGTAGAGACGGGGTTTTTACCATGTTGGCCAGGCTGGTCTCAAACTCCTGACCTTGGGTGATCCACTCACCTTGGCCTCCCAAAGTGCTGGGATTATAGGTGTGAGCCACTGTGCCAGGCCAGGAACCCCACTTCTAACCAGCCACCCCAGGCCCCCAAGTCAGCAGCCTCCATCAGCCATCCCTGAGCTTCCCTGGTTTCCACTGTAAAGCTCTCCTGTTCCCTCGCCTGCCTATGAGTTTCTGCCAATCACAAGGGAGAAGGGCCGCACCCTTGCTAGGGTAAGCTCTGGATAAACAGCCTCTGCCCGTTCTCACCTGGTTGCTTATTTCCACAGCTCACTGTAGACAATCTGGAAGAGTATCAAAAACCACAAAACAAATTTTCTCTCAGGATCCTATCCACTCAGAAAAAAAGTCACCACCTGGGTTCTTCCTTTCCTGGGTTCCTCCTTTCCAGCCGTTTCTCCCAGCACTTTCCTCTCTGCATAAGGGAGGGAAGTTTCACACTACTGACAATTTTCCCCATCACAAATGATACCAGTTTCTAACTTTCAGTGCTTTGGTATTTCTAGCATTTGGCTTCCTCAGCCTCGACTCTACTTACTAGGGTGAGGTGCAGGTACATTTTTAAGACGCTTGACAAACATTATCAAACTGCATCCTAAGAAGGTGGAACAATCCATCAACCTTCCCCTGCACTAATTTCTGCACACTTGCTGGTAAAGCTTCCTCTTGCTTTTCCAAGTCTCTGAGCCCCACAGCTAAGCATTCCTTCCCTCCTCCACTAAGCTCCACCTCTGTGTTCCTATCCTGTTCCACAGCTAAGCATTCCTTCCCTCCTCCACTAAGCTCCACCTCTGTGTTCCTATCCTGTTCCACAGCTGCTCTTCTGCCAGGGTCAGACACCCTGGCCTCCCTATGTAGGTCCTTTTCTGGCCATGCCACCCTTCAGCTCTGGGTCAGAACAACAATGTGGCATAAATGGGATCCCACAGCAAGCATCCTTCTGCGGTTGGCTTTTCTCCCTCAGCATAATTCTCTTGAGATCCTTGCAAACTGTCTCGTGTGTCAACAGTTCACAACAGAGTATGATTTGGAGGCACAGACAGAGCCCAGCGTCACCGCACCCCAGTTGAAGGGGACTTTTTCCTTGTTTCCAGTTTGGAGTTATTACACATAAAGCTACTAAGGACACTCTAGAACATGTTTTTGCATGAACATTGGTTTTTCATTTCTCTTGGAAAAATGCCCAAGAAATAACCGTTTTATAAAATTTAGGAGTGTTAAATGCACAGTCAATGAGATCTATCACACTGAAAGGAAATTCAGAAAACAGGGAACATTTTTTTCTGTCTATTCAAGGGCAGGACCAGCAGGTGTGAGCCTCCAGAGAGGCTCCTGGGGAGGGGTGGCGGTCCTTGGCCTAGTTTCATCTCTCTCAGTTGTAAGCATTCTTTTTTTTTTTTTTTTTTTTAAAGACGGAGTCTCACTCTGTCGCCTGGGCTGGAGTGCAGTGGTGCCATCTCAGCTCACTGCAACCTCCACCTCCCGGGTTCAAGCAATTCTCCTGCCTCAACTTCCCAAGTAGCTAGGATTATAAGGTGTGCACCACCACGCCCAGCTAATTTTGCATTTTAATAGAGACAGGGTTTCGCCATGTTGGCCAGGCTGGTCTCGAACTCCTGACCTCAAGTGATTCGCCCACCTCAGCCTCCCAAAGTGCTGGGATTACAGGCATGAGCCATCACACCCAGCCACAAGCATTCTTTTAAGACTTAAACAGGCCGGGCACAGTGGCTCACGCCTGTAATCTCAGCACTTTGGGAGGCTAAGGTGGGTAGATCACAAGATCAGTAGATTGAGACCATCCTGGTCAACACGATGAAACCCTGTCTCTACTAAAAATACAAAAAATTAGCTGGGTGGGGTGGCACATGCCTGTAGTCCCAGCTACTCGGGAGGCTGAGGCAGGAGAATCGCTTGAACCCGGAAGGCGGAGGATGCAGTGAGCAGAGATCGCGCCACTGCATTCCAGCCTGGGCGACAGAGTGAGACTCCATCTCAAAAAAAAAAAACACTTAAAATAAGTTGAATGCATACGATCTGGCGTATTCTGACAAAGGAATGCAACTCAGCAACAAACCTCAATGATTTATGCAACATGGATAAATTTCAAAACATTATGCTGAATAAAAGCAGCAAGACACACATAAAAATATATACTGTAGGATTCTATTGATCTGAACCTTCAGGACAGGCAAAGTTAATGTAAGTTGTGAAAACACAGAAGGGTAGCCACCATCCGGGTGGGAAATGCTACAAGGGGCCAGAGGGAATCCTCCAGAATGATGGAGATTCTCTCGCCCCTTGTAGGACTCGCGTAACCCAGGGACCTGCGTAGATGTGCCTGGGTTATACAAGTCCTACAAGGGACGAGAGAGAATCTCCATCATCCTCCACTGCATCTCATCCCATGCACAGATCCCATTCTGGTACCATGAGAATATTCCTGTTCAGTCACTTCAAATCATTGCTGTCCAATGTTCCAAATCTCCAGCAGCTAATTCTGTGTTGTACCCAATATTTTAAAATGCTAACAAGTTTATTACTATTAATACAAAAAGGAGTAAAGCTCACAGGTGTTTTTTACAGTCGTGTGACCCCTAAGAGCTGTCACCCAGAACATGCGTTCAGGGGTGAAGAGGATAAGGTTGGGCCCGGAGAAGCTGGCCTGTGAGGATCACCCTGAATTGGGCCATATCTGTGTTTGGGACAAAGTCACCAAGAGCATCATCTTGACCAGCCCTGAGGGATGCCTGGGCAGGGCCCAGCTCCCTGAGGGCCTCCAGTGTGACTCTGGCCTGAGGCTGCTTAACTCCTTCTAATATGGAAGGAAGGGCCCTATACCATACGGGCGGGGCTGTGGAGCCTAGCTCCCTGCTCAATTTTTTTTTTTTTAAGATGGAGTCTCATTCTGTCCCCCAGGCTGGAGTGCAGTGATGCAATCTCAGTTCACTGCAACCTCCACCTCCCAGGTTCAAGCGATTCTCCTGCCTCAGCCTCCTGAGTAGCTGGGACTACAGGCACGTGGCACCACACCTGGCTAATTTTTGTATTTTTTGCAGAGACGGGGTTTCACCATGTTATCCAGGCTGATCTCCAACTCCTGACCTCAGGCAATCCGACCACCTCGGCCTCCCAAAGTGTTGGATTATAGGTGTGAGCCACCATGCCTGACCCCCTGCTCAGTTTTGAAGCTCCTTCTACACATCTAGTTAAATGCCTAAAATCCCACCAACTCCACAGGGTGTCAACGGGACAGCCAAGGCGTTCACCCCTCAGTCAACTCCCAGCACCGCCCTTAGGCTTCTAAACCAAGCATCAACCAGAAAGAGAAAAACCAAGAGGGTCAGACAGACTGAGGATATGTCCGACATGGCAGGTGGAACAGCCTACAGGCCACTAGGGACAGAGTAAACTAAGCCCACGGAGGCAGAGGCCAGCAGAGAGCAGCCCCGCAGTGCTACTCAGGCAAGCAGAGTACAGCTGAGGGACCGGCCCTTCACTACAGCAGCAGCCGCCACACCTTCGTGGCTGAGCAATCCCATGAGGCTGGCTGAAAATGCGGATTCCCAGATTCTGACCAATAGGGCTGGGACTGCTGGGGACAGACTCAACTCTGACCTAATCTGTCACCTTCACAGCTGGACTTGCAGCCACTTCGAAGTTTCGGGTTAAGCAAATTATCAACAATTTCCATTTCTCACACATCAGATAAGCTTTGAAATACTCTATCGAAAAACAGGAAGAAGAGGAGCAAGGTCTTCAGTCTTGAGATCTACTGAGTGGGAGCTCCACCTTCCACTACAGTCTGCTGGAGGCTGTTCCTGAACAATTACTAATATGTTAATTTCAGGTTTTTTTTTTTTTTTTTTTTGAGACGGAGTCTTGCTCTGTCGTCCAGGCTGGAGAACCTCCGCCTTCCGGGTTCAAGTGATTCTTCTGCCTCAGCCTCCCGTGTAGCTAGGTTTACGATTACAGGCATGCGCCATCACGCCCAGCTAATTTTTGTATTTTTAGTAGAGACGGGGTTTCACCATGTTGGCCAGCTGGTCTCGAACTGGGGACCTCAGGTGATTCACCTGCCTAGGCCTCCTCCCAAAGCGCTGGGAAGTGTGAGCTACCGCGCCCAGCTAATTTCAGGTACTTTTGTTACTTGGAACGATACACCTTCCTTTCCCTGAAAACACGTTCCAATGGCAAGTTGAGGGAAACTTCCTGGCCCCTTTTCCAAGATAAAGCCTACCACTCTTCCTAGAAAAAGGGTGTAACTCACTTTGTGTTGATTTCCACCCTAATTATAAAACATGGTGACACTTGAAAATAGAGTGGTTGTACGTAGAAAGTTTATAAAACCTAAGTTTTGGGAACAGGCGATGTTTTTCTGTGGCTCACTTTGAGAGAACGGTTATCTGGGTCCTGCCGTCTCGTGCGTCCCACACGAAGGCCACAGGAGAGGCGAGGCGGCGGAGACCCTCTATTCCAGCAAGCTGTAGGAGCCTTTGTCACGACGATCCTGTTTACGGGACGAGAAGCGTTTGAAAACGCGCAGGGAAGCTTGCCTCTGACTTCTGCAAATGTCTCGGGGACTTTTCCTAATTCCACCTCGGAACGCCGGAGGAGCCCAGGAAAGACGGCGCTGGCCGACCCGCCCGGGGTCTGGGCCTCCTCCCACACCCTCGGCCCTCTCCGCGGCCGGGATCCAATTGAGGGGGCTGCAGCGCGCCCTGGCCCGGTTAGTGGGGTCGGCCCGGGGCAGGCGGGGGCTGCCGTCGCGGGGCGCGCCCGGCGTTCCCTCCGCGGCAACTAGAGCCGAGGTACAGGAAACGCCGCTGCGTACCCCAGCCGGGCCCTCGCGAAGTCGCTCCCGTGTGGGGCCGCCCGGAGGCCTCGACGAAGCCCCAGCTCCGCAATCCGCATGGAACGCAGACGGCGGCCCGGGCCCCTCTGGTCCCCGGGCCCCCTCAGCAGCGGCCACCCCGCGGTGGAACCAGCGCCCAGGAGGGCGGCGAGGGCGCCCACGGCAGCCCCAGCGGGAACCCTGAGCGCCGCCTCCGCCCCGGACCCAAGCCAGGGCCAGGAGCCACAGACTCCGCGCACCGCCCCCGGGCTCCTCCGCGCCCGGCAGCACAAACGCGCGCGCCGCCGTAGACGCCCTCGCGGTCAGCCGGACCCGCTCACCTGACCCGCGAGGCCGCCCGCCGGCTCCTCTGCTCAGCCGCCGCCACCGCCGCCGCCACCAGCTTCCCGCCGCTGAGGGAGGAGCGCCCGCCGGCGCGGGGCGGGGCGTGCGACCGCCACTCAGCGTCCACAAAGGGTCGACGCTGCGCCCTCCGCGCGCCGTGCCCACTGATTGGCCACTCACGGACCGGGGGCGGGGCCTCTTGTTCAAACCCGCGCGGGCGGGGCATCTGCGGCGCGTGTTCCCGCGCTGCGGCGACGGCCGTTAGGGCTCGCGCGCGCCCTCGGTCGCCCCGCCCCCGCCTCCGCCTCCGCGCCGGGCCCCGCGACGCCCACGCCCCGCCGGCTCCCAGGTCTCCCCGCGCCCAATCCGGCCCCGCCCAGCCCCGCCGGCTCGCAGGTCTCCGCACGTCTGGTCCTCAACTGAATGCGCCTGCGCTGGGGGCCCACGTGGTGCCCTCGGGCGGGCGTGGCGGGGCAGCCTGGTAGGGGCTGATCCTCTCTCGCTTCTTCCTGGGTTAACTTCCCTGCCGAGGGATCCGTGCCGGGGTGGGGAGGAGCCGGGAACGGTAGTTCCCGGGCGGCCTGGGCTCCGAGGTCTATCCTAGCCTCTCCAGAAACCGCGGTTATCTCCAGAGGCTTCCCAGGTTTACACGTAAGAAATGTAACGTGAAAGTAGAAAGCAGGGAAACACGTGTTTTAAATCTCTTAGTGGAAAAGGTTTTAAATAGGATACAAGAGCCTGCAATCATTGACTTAAGTAATATTCTTTGAACGCCTGCAGCAGGCCCGGCAGGCGTGGCTGCAGCTGAGAACCCTGTGCTGGTGGTGGGGGAATCCTCAGCTGAATCCGCAGATGCGGATGCGCCAGGGTCAGTGGTTAATGCTGAAATGCTGTCGGAAAAAGCTGGGAGTGACGTTGGGGCGCTGCTCACATAGGTCTCTAGGATAAGGGGCGTCTTAAAGCACCAAAAGGAAGAGTGGAAGAGAATTCCAGGAGAGGAATGGCTAGGACAAAGCCCGAGGCAGGGGCAGGAAGAAGTCTCAGTGCAGTGAAAAAGAACCCTGTGATCTCGTGGGAAAGTTTAAATGTGAGAGGTGGAGTGATTTTGGGATGGAGAGTGGGATGGAGACTACTGGCACGGTCAGCAGAGAAGAAACTGGGATCTGAATTATGCTTGAAAAGAATCACTGTTCTTATTAAAAAAAAAAAAAAAAAAAAACGGGTTTCTTTCGCCCATGCTGGAGGACAGTGGCGTGATGATGGCTCACTGTATCCTCGAACTCTTGTGCTCAAGTGATCCTCACGCCTCAGCTTCCCACGTAGCTGGGACTACAGAAGTGTGCCACCACACCAAGCTAACTTTTTTTTTTTTTTGGTAATTTTGTAGAGACAGAGTATTGCCTTGTTACACAGGCTGGACTCCAACTCCTGGCTCCAACTACCTTGGCCTCCCCAAGTTGTGGGATTACAGGCATGAGTCACTACAACCACCAAGAATCACTGTTGGTAGAAGATTTGGAGGAGGCGGCAGGAAGGCTGGAAGTAGAAAATCCTATTAGGTTATTATCCAGGTAAAGGAAAATGGGACTTGATAAAGGTGACTACCTGAGACTTTATGCATGTCAAAGTGAAAAGACTAATGGGGAAAAAAGGTTTTCCTGGCTATATCCCACATAAAGGTTAAATTCCTTTTTTTTTTTTTTTTTTTTTTTGAGACGGAGTCTCGCTCTGTAGCCCAGGCTGGAGTGCAGTGGCCGGATCTCAACTCACTGCAAGCTCCGCCTCCCGGGTTCACGCCATTCTCCGGCCTCAGCCTCCCGAGTAGCTGGGACTACAGGCGCCCGCCATCTCGCCCGGCTATTTTTTGTATTTCTTAGTAGAGACGGGGTTTCACTGTGTTCGCCAGGATGGTCTCGATCTCCTGACCTCGTGATCCGCCCATCTCGGCCTCCCAAAGTGCTGGGATTACAGGCTTGAGCCACCGCGCCCGGTCTAAATTCCTTAATATACAGATATTCTGCAAATGAAATCTAGATCACCAAAGAAAAGTGGTTTGGACATGGTGGCACCCACCTGTAATCCCAGCTACTCAGGAGGCTGGGGTGAGAGAATCCCTTGAACCCAGGAGTTGGAGGCTGCAGTGACCTATGACTGCACCACTGCACTCCAGCCTGGGCAGACGAGAGCAGTGGAAATTAAAGCTGTGCTGGAGTGCCGTTTGCCACAGGTCAAATTGGCAAAGATCTAAAATAATGTCTGGAGTAAGATAATATCTTCCAGAGCATATTAGTCTATTCTCAGGCTGCTAATAAAGACATACCCGAGGCTGGGTAATTTATAAAGAAAAAGAGGTTTAATGGACTCACAATCATGGCCGAAGACCTAGGAAAAGCGAAGGGACCTCTCACATGGCGGCAGGCAAGAAAGTGTGTGCAGGGATCTCCCCTTTATGAGACCATCAGATCTCAGGAAACGTATTCACTATCCAGAGAACAGAACAGGAAAGATCTGCCCCATGATTCAGTTACCTCCCGCCGGGTCCCTCCCACGACATGGGAGTTATAGGAGCTACAATTCAAGATGAGATTTGGTGTGATATTTGGACATATATATACAAAGTATAATGATCCATCAAGGTAGATAGCGTATCCATCACCTCAAACATCATTTCTTTGTGTTGGGAACATTCAAAATCCTCTCCTCTACCTATTAGAAAATATGCAGTAAGTTACCGTTAACTGTAGTCATAAAATATTAACAGGCTTGCTAGGACATAGGACCAGAAAAAGAAAACATAGAAGTCGTCTATGGTTACACCATAGACGATTGGAGTCATATTTTTCAGTAACACTAATGTATTCAGGAAAATTGATGACAAGGAGAACTAGAATCCATTAAAAAAAAGACTCAAAGTCCGGGTGCGGTGGCTCACGCCTGTAATCCAGCACTTTAAGAGGCTAAGGTGGGCGGATCACAAGGTCAGGAGATCGAGACCACGGTGAAACCCCGTCTCTACTAAAAATACAAAAAAAAATTAGCCGGGCGCAGTGGCGGCCGACTGTAGTCCCAGCTACTCAGGAGGCTGAGGCAGGAGAATGGCGTGAACCCGGGAGGCGGAGTTTGCAGTGAGCTGAGATGGCGCCACTGCACTCCAACCTGGGCGACAGAGCAAGACTCCGTCTCAAAAAAAAAAAAAAGACTCAAATTGAAGAAGCAGCATCAGTCTTACACAGAGTCTTCCAGGTGATAAAAGGGAACTCTTCTTACCAATTTGTTCTACAGGGCTAACAAACTTGATACTAAAACTCGAAAGGGACGTGATGAGAGAAAACACACAGGCTATTCTCTCTCATGAACACAGTTTAAAATTGCAAACCACATATTAGCAAATCAGATCCAGTGATAATGTGAAAAAGGTAGCTCATCACAACCAAGTTGGGTGTACTCCAGGAATTGGAGTACAGTTGATTTCACATTGCAAAGTCAACATGATTCATAACAGAATTAAGGAGAAAAAAAGTATGAAAATCTCAGTGTGGAAGCATCTAGTAAAATTCAATACCCCTTCATGGTATAATCTTTAGCAAACTAAATATACAAGTGCAAAGTTAGGAACAGCCCCAAGACCACCCTCAAGTTTGAAATTCACTAGAAGGACTCACAGAATTCCCTAGAAGCTATTGTACTCATGGTTATGGTTTATTACCATGAAAAGGCTCATTAAAATTAACCAAGGGAAGAGGTGCATGAGGCAGGGGCCAGGAGAGGCCATGCAGAGACTCCAGTTGTTCTCTTGGAGTCACAGATAGTGGTATTGCTGGTGAAAATGTGTCACTGAGCTTGAGTCCAGAGTTCATTTACTTCCCAAATGAATATACACATTTACTCTATTGCCAGTCAAAATCCCAGGATATTTTTGAAACCTTACAAAATATTATTAAAAATCTAGAGAAATGGCCGGGCACAGTGGCTCATGCCTGTAATCCCAGTACTTTGGGAGGCTGAGGTGGGCGGATCACCTGAGGTCAGGAGTTTGAGACCAGCCTGGCCAACATGGTGAAACCCTGTCTCTACTAAAAATACAAAAATTAGCCAGGCATGGTGGCACGTGCCTGTAATCCCAGCTACTTGGGAGGCTGAGGCACGAGAATTGCTTGAACACAGGAGGCGGAGGTTGTAGTGAGCTGAGATTGATTGCGCCACTGCACTCCAGCCTGGGCAACACAGTGAGACTCCGTCTCAAAAAATAGATAAATAAACATAAAAAATAAAAATCTAGAGAAATACATCTGAAAGTCTAGCCTATAGATAAAGTAAGAAAGAAAAGTATTAAGGAGGAGACCCACCTCTATATCAGTTACCTTTTGCTGTATGATACACTTTCCCAAACTTAGTAGATTCAAAAGGCAGCCTTTTGTTTGCTGGCATTTCTGCGGTTGGCATTTCAACTGGGGTCAGCATGCTCTGTCTCATAAGGCATCAGCTGAGCTCACTCAAGCGTTTGGGTCTTGGCAGGGATGACTGACTCATCTCTGCTCTGTCATCCTCCGGAAGGCCAGCCGAGGCAGGAGGCCTTCCGGTGGTACCAATACAGGGGCTCTTTTTACACTTTCCTCTGCTCAGCTCACATGTGTCAATGTCCAGGTGGCCAAACACATCTGGCCAAGCCTAGGGCCAGTGTGGACATGAGATGACAATTCCCTGGAGAACATTATTATTGTTACTATTATTTTGAGACAGAATCTTGCTGTGTTGTCCAGGCTGGGGTGCAATGGTGGGATGCTCTCAACTCACTGCAACCTCCACCTCCTGAGTTCAAGGATTCTCCTGCCTCAGCCTCCCCAGTAACTGGGATTACAGGCACATGCCACCACACCTGGCTGATTTTTGTATTTTTAGTAGAGACAGGGTTTCGCCATGTTGGCCAGGCTGGTCTCTAACTCTTGACCTCAAGTGATCCGCCTGCCTTAGCCTCCCAAAGTGCTGGGATTACAGACGCGAGCCACTGCACCCAGCCTATTATCATTATTATTTTGAGACAAGGTCTTGCTCTGTGGCCCAGGCTGAAGTGCAGTGGTGCAATCACTGCTCACTGCAGCCTTGACCTCCCCCAGCTGAAGTGATTCTCCTGCCTCAGCCTCCCAAGTAGTTTGGGCTACAGGCACACACCACCACACCACACCTAACCAAACGTTACTGTAGTCTACATCTTACCAGATACTTGAACATACTGTAAGTAAACTTAAATATATACTTAGTAATGACAGATATTGCTGTATACTGTAGTAAGATGAAACAAATATATACAGATGCTCCTCCACTTAGGATGAATTTATGCCTCAAAAACGCCATTGTAATTTGAAAATATCAAAAATAAGTTGAGAATGCATTTAATACATCTAACCTACCAAACATGCCTTAGCCTAGCCCATCTTACACATCTCAGAACACTTAGCTTCACCTACTGTTGGGTAAAATCGTCTAACACGAAGCCTGTTTTATAATAAAATCTTGACTATCTCATGTAATTTATTGAATACTCTACTTTCACTTTTTTCAACATCACTGAAAGTGAAAAACAGAATGGTCGGGTGGGTACTTGGAAGTATAGTTCCTACTGACTGTGTATTGCTTTTGCACCATTGTAAAGTCAAAAAATCATAAGTCAATCATAAGTCAGAGACCATCTGTATCTACAAGAATCCACAGGAAATACTAAAATGAATAGTGAAATTGTGAAAATGGTAAAGCTTTCTCCCATTACCAGTAAAGAGACAAAGATTCCTCATCTCCTGACTCATCTCCGCTCTGACTCATTTCTACCCAACGTCGTATTCTAGGACCTAGCTATTGTAAGAAGGCAAGAAAAAGAAAGAAAAGGTATGAAGATTTGAAAATGAACTAACATTATCATTAATTTCAGAAAGTTAGAATTTGTAGAAAATCCAAAGGATGCTGGGTGCGGTGGCTCACACCTATAATCCCAGCACTTTGAGAGACCAAGGCAAGAGGCTCACTTGAGGCCAGAAGTTTGACACCAGACCAGGCAACATAGTGAGACCTTGTCTCTACAAAAAAATTTTTTTAATTAGCCACATGGGCCAGGCGCAGTGGCTCACACCTGTTATCCCAGCACTTTGGGAGGCCAAGGCAAGCGGATCACGAGGTCAGGAATTCAAGACCAGCCTGGCCAGTATGGTGAAATCCCATCTCTACTAAAAATACAAAAATTAGTTGGGTGTGGTGGCGCACAACTGTAGTCCCAGCTACTTGGGAGGCTGAGGCAGAAGAATTGCTTGAACCAGGGAAGTGGAGGTTGCAGTGAGTGGAGATTGTGCCACTGCACTCTATCCTGGGTGACAGAGCAAGACTCTGTCTCAAAAAAAAGAAAAATAAAATAAAATAATAAAATGAGCCTGGCGCGGTGGCTCACGCCTGTAAACCCAGCACTTTGGGAGGCCGAGACGGACGGATCATGAGGTCAGGAGATCGAGACCATCCTGGCTAACACGGTGAAACCCCGTCTCTACTAAAAATACAAAAAAAACTAGCCGGGCGAGGTGGCGGGCGCCTGTAGTCCCAGCTACTCGGGAGGCTGAGGCAGGAGAATGGCGGGAACCCGGGAGGCGGAGCTTGCAGTGAGCCCAGATCCGGCCACTCACTCCAGCCTGGGCCACAGAGCGAGACTCCGTCTCAAAAAAAATAAATAAATAAATAAAAATAAATAAAATGAGTCAGGTGTAGTGATGCACCCCTGTAGTCCCAGCTACTCAGGAGGCTGAAGCAAGAAGATTTCTTAAGCCTGGGAGGTTGAGACTAGTAAGCCATGATTATACCACTGTCACTCTGGGTGACAGAGCAAGACTCTGTCAAGAAAGAGTCTTGGAAGAGAGAGAGAGAAAGGAAGGGAGGGAGGAAGGAGAGGGAGAGAGGAAGAAACGAAGGGAGGGAGAGAATCCCCAGATAAATTGTTCAAATTAATAAAAAGTTAATGTGTAAACAAATTGTATACCAATCTAAGAGGATGGATGGGCTTGTAATAAGCAGCTGTGTCTCAGCCAATCATAGCAGCTGAATGTCCAGCCAGTCAGAGGCTGAAAGCTGCCAAAACATGACCAAATAAGGCAAACACCAAATGCAACCAATCAGGTTATTTCTGTATGTCATTTCCTCTTCTCTGGCTATACATATAGCCTGCAGAAATTGCTGGGTGATGCATTCTAAACCACTCTGGGCTGTTTCCCGGGTACATGAATGTTTTCTCTGCTTAATTAAACTCAGTTATGTTTAACTTGTCTTGGATTTTTATTTTTAATACAATCAATACAGGAAAATCAATTCTATTTGTATATATAAGAAACCATTGGCCGGACGTGGTGGCTCATGCCTGTAATCCCAGCACTTTGGGAGTCTGAGGCAGGCGGATCATGAGGTCAGGAGTTCGAGACTAGCCTGACCAACATGGTGAAACCCCATCTCTACTAAAAATACAAAAAATCAGCTGGGCGTGGTGTTGGGCACTTGTAATCCCAGCTACTTGGGAGGTTGAGGCAGGAGAATCGCTTGAACCCAGGAGGCAGAGGTTGCAGTGAGCCAAGATCACACCAGTGCACTCCAGCCTGGGCAACAGTGCAAGACTCCATCTCAAAAAAAGCTAGAAACCATTATAAAATACTTTTTTAATGATGTCGTTTGTAAACCACTAAAAACATCAGCACCTAGGGATAAATCTAACGTGGAATATGCAAGACCTCTACGCAGAAAACTACAAAGCATTGCTGAGAGAAATCTAAATAAATGGAGGAATAAACCAGGCATGTGGATTGGAAGACTTACTCCTGTAACAATATCAGAGATCTCAAAATTTATCTTCAGATTCAAAGCAATCTCAGTCAAAATACCAACTTGTTTTTATGGGAATTGACAAACTGATTCTCACATTTTTATGGCAATATAAAGTGCCAAAAATAGCCAAAACAACCTTGAAGAACAAGAAAGTGGTGAGCTGGACAATAACTTTGGAGATCTATGTGGCAGGATCTACCAGAGCTGCACACACACTGAGCCTATGACTTAGGATTGCTTGTCGGGATGTGCCCAATGGAAAGGCATGTCTATGTTCACAAAAAGATTTATACAATAGTATTTGTAGCCGGTTTATTCATAGTAGCCTTGTGAAAGTTGTCAAATTCAAAATGAAATCACTTGTGACAATTCCCTGGCTAACTGGAGCTGGGGAAGGGCATGAAGGGAGGTCTCCCATGTATGATTTGCCTGATTACAAGAACTATCACAAGATGTTTCCAAACCACAGGTCACTACACATGTCACACAAGGACAGCTAGCTGCTTATACAAGAACACTTGCCTGACACGTGGTCTCACAAGCCCAATCCAAAACTGCAGGAGCCTAGCTAACTCACAGATGACGAGTCCTACCTAGCAACTACCAACACTTGCCAGTCAGAACTCACCAGCTCAAGGCCAGGCACAGGGGCTCATGCCAGTAATCCCAGCATTCTGAGAGGGTGAAGTGGGAGGATCACTTGAAGCCAGGAGTTCAAGACTAGCCTGGCAACATAGTGAGACCCTGTCTCTATAAAAAAGGATTTAATTTAAAACTATGAAAAATAAAATCTCACCAGCCCTTATAAGATGCTGCCAGCTCCAATATACTTTCTTTCAAAATAACTTGTGTAGCCTACACTTTCCCTAATAAAACCCTAGCCTTTTCCCTTCATTCTCTGGACATACCAGAGACCACTGTGTTCTGTATGTATGTCCCAGATTGCGGTCCTACTTCTTATACCCAAATACAACCTTTTATTTAAACTTAGAGATTCAACTCTCTGGGTTTTTTTTTAATTTTTATTTTTTGGGGGACAGAGTCTCCCTATGTCGCCCATGGTGGAGTGTAATTGCACGATCTCGGCTTGCTGCAACCTCCACCTCCCGGGTTCAAGCTATTCCCCTGCCTCAGCCTCCTGAGTAGCTGGGATTACAGGCGTGCGCCACCATGCCCAGCTAATTTTTTGTATTTTTAGTAGAGATGGGGTTTCACCATGTTGTCCAGGCTAGTCTCGAACTCCTGACCTTGTGATCCACCCACCTCAGCCTCCCAAAGTGCTGGGATTACAAGGGCGAGCCACTGCACCCAGTGAAAGCTCCAACCTGAAAACAACCCAAATGTCTGTCCCCAAGATAATGGACACTGGAGGTGGGTATATTCAACAGTGGCACACTGTTGTGAGATGAGATGAGCAAACATTGCTGCACACAAACAAATGATGGGTCCCACAAACATAATGTTTCGGGAGAGAAGCCAAACTCGAGTAGTGACTGCTTCCACAGATGGAAAGCTCAGATCAGGCAGAGGGGCACTGTACCAGAGAATGGCCCTTGGGCAGCACGGGAGTCTCCCAGGACCTGGAGACCATCACTGTCTTGATCTGAATGGTGGTGTTGAATCTGTTTTGTGTGTTCCCTTTCAGGGCACTCTATGTTTTGACTTCAATAAATAAGTACATTAGGCCAGGCGGGGTAACTCACGCCTGTAATCCCAGCACTTTGGGAGGCCAAGGGGGGTGGATCACAAGGTCAAGAGATCGAGACCATCCTGGCCAACATGATGAAACTCCGTCTGTACCAAAAATACAAAAATTACCCAGGCGTGGTGGTGGCGCATGTCTGTAATCCCAGCTACTTGGGAGGCTGAGGCAGGAGAATCCCTTGAACCTGGGAGGCGGAGGTTGCAGTGAACTGAGATAGCGCCACTGCACTCCAACCTGGCGACAGACCGACCCTCCATCTCAAAAAAATAATAAAGTACATTAAGTACTGTGTCTCATACAATGTATCTATGGCTGGATCCCCAGGGGCTATCTCTGGGTGGTCCCCTGGTGGCTGGGGCTCAGGCCAGGCTAGAAGGCTCCATGTCTGTCTTTTTGTTCCTTTGGAATTACCTTCCATGCATATGTATTACCTAGTCAAGGAAGAAAAGCTTCTCTTTAATTAAGAAAAAAAAATGCGTTCAGCTTTTCAGCCTCGCAATTGAGCCCCTTCACTTGGGAGCAGCCTGGGTGTGTTTGTGCACAGTTCAGATTCCAGGCAGGACACTGCTATGGCCCTACCCACCCCCTCATCACTCATCCTGACTCCTGGGGCCTACCCTGGGGCTAGGGGCTGCTGGGGCTGTGGTAGGGTGGAGACGTCAGGCCCACATGTACCAAGAAGTCCCCAGAGAGTCAGTGAGGAGATGCTCAGGACACACCTGTCAGGGCAGGCCCTCAGCCTGTGACTAAGCCTCCCAGCCACCTTTTTCTTTTCCTTTATGTTGTTTAATATTTTTGTCACAAAGAGCAATGATCACTGGCAGAGCTGTCGCTATTTAAATGGTAGGAAGTGCCCCTTTTGGGACTGGGCCTGGTGGCTCATGCCTGTAATCCTCGCATTTTGGGAGGCCAAGGTGGGAGGATCACTTGAGTTCAGGAGTTTGAGACCAGCTACAAAAAATAAAGAAATTAGCCGGGCATGATGTATTGGTTTGTTTTCACACTGCTATGAAGTACAGCGTGACTGGGTAATTTATAAAGGAAAGAGATTTAATTGACTCACAGTTCAACATGGCTGGGGAGGCCTCAGGAAACTTACAGTCATGGTGGTCGTCAAAGAGGAAGCAAGACACCTTCATAAGGTGGCAGAAAGAAGTGCCGAGCAAAGGGGGAAGAGCCCTTTGCAAACCATCAGATCTCTTGAGAACAAATTCACTAACGTGAGAGCAGCATGGGGGCACCGCCACCCCCATGACTCAGTTACCTCCACTTGATCTCTCCCTTGACACGGGATTATGGGGAGTACAATTCAAGATGAGATTTGGGTGGGGACACAAAGCCTAATCATATCAGGTGATGTCGCCTGCCTGTGGTTCCAGCTACTCAAGAGGCTGAAGTGGGAGGATCACTTGAGCCCAGGAGGTCGAGGCTGCAGTTAAGCTGAGATAGTACCACTGCACTCCAGCCTGGGTAACAGAGCCAACGGATTGGCTGCAATAACAGAAACTGAAAGGAAAATAAATCTCGGGACCCCAAAATCACTAAGCCAACGGGAAAAGTCAAGCTGGGAACTCCATCAGCAAACCTGCCTCCCATCCTATTCCTAAATAAAATAGCTACAAACAAAAAAGCTATGTCCTTCCCTCAAAATGTGTCCACAAGAAAATGCCTTGTGGGCAAAAGACAGGCAGAACTCAAGAGTCCTCCCTCTGCTCCGGTGAGACAAACGCACAGCTGGTGGCTCCTTTGCCCTATTGTTTCACTAAGCCAGACTAAGGCATAAGTGACTATTCCTATTAATTGCGTATTCAATTAAAGGCTAATCAGAAACTCAAAAGAATGCAAATGTTTGTCTCTTATTTACCTATGACCTACAAGCCCCCTTCCCGCTTTGAATTGTCCCACCTTTCCAGACCATTGAAACGATTCTCCTGCTTCAGTCTTCTGAGTAGCTGAGACTACAGGCACCCACCACCATGTTTGGCTAATTTTTGTATTTTCAGTAGAGACGGGGTTTCACCATGTTGGCCAGGCTGGTCTCGAACTCCTGACCTCAGGTGATCCACCTGCCTCGGCCTCCCAAAGTGTTGGGATTACAGGCGTGAGCCATGCACCCAGCCTCAGATGCTTTTTGGTTCACAAATTGGTAACCAACAGAAAGGACTCTGAGTGGTGGTGACCCTGACCTTCAACAAATCTATCAGTGCTCGGTACCAACTTGAGCTATCTTTACGGCTCAAACCAATAGGACAAATTGCTGAGGACTGGGAGCTTCCCTCCCTCCAGAGAATCCCAGATCTCCTAAAATTTGATTGAGATCTACAGTTTATTTTTCTGTACAACTGTCAGAGGCGTGTGAACCAGAGCAACTCCATCTTGAATAGGGGCTGGGTAAAATGAGGCTGAAACCTACGGGGCTGCGTTCCCAGATGCTTAAGGCATTCTAAGTCACAGAATGAGACTAGGAAGTTGGCATAAGATATAGGTCATAAAGACCTTGCTGATAAAAACAGGTTGCAGTAAAGAAGCCAGCTAAAACCCACCAAAGCCAAGATGACCACAAGAGTGACCTCTGGTCGTCCTCACTACTACACTCCCACCAGCACCATGAGAGTATACAAATGCCATGGTAATGTCAGGAAGTTACCCTATATGGTCTAAAAAGGGGAGGCATGAATAATATACCCTTGTTTAGCATATCATCAAAAAGTAACCATAAAATTGGGCAACCAGCAGCTCTCGGGCCTGCTCTGTCTACGGAATAGCCATTCTTTTATTCCTTTACTTTCCTAACAACCTTTATTTCCCTTTACTCTATGTACTTGCCCTGAATTCTTCCTTGTGCGAAATCTAAGAACCTTCTCTTGGGGTCTTGATCAGGACCGCTTTCTTGTAACACAACTCCTTTTTTTGGAGTTTTACTTGCTTCCAACAAGGAAGGCAAGTTTTCCTGCTTCCATGACAATGGAAGGCCGGTAACTCCTTTCCGGAGTTTGAGCTTGCTTTCAACAGGGAATGCAAATTTGAGTTTTCTCCTTCTTCTAGAATGGAAGAGCGCAGTCTTCAGCCTGAGACCCATTCACTGGGTTTTGGTAGCTTCACTGGGTTTTGGTCTTGGCTAAAGTTACGATTAACAACCACCTGGTCTTAATTTATCTTTACCATTAGAGCGCTCACTAATCATATTGTTGGGATCTTTTGTTTGTTTGCTGTTGTTGTTTTTTGTGAGACAGATTCTCACTGTGTCGCCCAGGCTGGAGTGCAGTGGCG
Organism: Theropithecus gelada; assembly: GCF_003255815.1. Taxonomy (NCBI): domain Eukaryota; kingdom Metazoa; phylum Chordata; class Mammalia; order Primates; family Cercopithecidae; genus Theropithecus; species Theropithecus gelada. The sequence continues at coordinate 106,585,127 of NC_037675.1, forward strand.
CGATCTCAGCTCACTGCAAGCTCCCCCTCCTGGGTTCACGCCATTCTCCTGACTCAGCCTCCCGAGTAGCTGGGACTACAGGCGCCGCCACCACCACGCCCGGCTCTTTTTTTTGTATTTTTAGTAGAGACGGGGTTTCACCATATTAGCCAGGATGGTCTCAATCTCCTGACCTCGTGATCCACCCGCCTCGGCCTCCCAAAGTGCTGGGATTACAAGGGTGAGACACTGCGCCCAGCCGGGATCTTTTTTTAAAAAATGTTTTCAGGTCCTTCTCCTATTAGATTTGACCCACTCTACTTGACTTGGTCAAATTCGAATGAGAATTCCAAATTATGGGAAACAAGGACTTTCTGAATTATCTAACATTCCTCACAGATGCAAAAGAGAAAAACAAAACAAAACCACGCTCTTGGTTTCCGTGTTCGCTTCCCGACATTCCTGGTTTCCGTGCTTGCTTCCTGTCTTACTTTTCTTCCACCCTGTTCCTCCTTCCCCTTCACCAACTTCAGTACCAAGAAAAAAATCTAGAGAAGGTGTCTAAAGACTCAAATCCCATAAAGAACTCAGAACAATGGCACCACTCACCCCTTTTGGGGTGTTCTGTTTTCTTTGTGGCATTTCAAGAGTCATGGATGGGTTCTTCTGGGTCTAAGACTCTGGCTCCTGTTGCATTACCTGTATTCTTTGTCTTTGTGCGGGTACCAGAGATGACCTTGTGCTATGAGAGGATTTGAGCCTGGCGTTTGTAATCATGGTGGATCACAGCTACAAAGTTAGGGGTGGCTGAGGACAGTTTATAGGAAGTGGTGTTGGCTGGGATTTTTTCCTCCTGGGAAGTTGTTGTTTAGGATCCTAATTCTAGTTGGGAGGTGCATTTTAAAGGGTCTTCTCCATTGCCTTGTATGCACATTTGCACGAGGAAGTGAACTGTTGTTTTCATAGGTAAATGAGAGACTGGGTTTCCTCAGCTCCAAAGAGAAAGGACATTTTGCTTTTCCCAGTGGAAAGGTGCTCCTGGGTGAATGGGGGCCAAGCAGGAGTGTCTGGGGGGTTGACCCGCTGCGATGCGCAACGATCCTACAGGAAACCCCCAACAAAATTAGTTTAAAAGGCTTGTCCAGGAAGCGCATATGAGAAGTGGCTCGGCCGGGCGCGGTGGCTCAAGCCTGTAATCCCAGCACTTTGGGAGGCCGAGACGGGCGGATCACGAGGTCAGGAGATCGAGACCATCCTGGCTAACACGGTGAAACCCCGTCTCTACTAAAAATACAAGAAAATTAGCCGGGTGAGGTGGTGGGCGCCTGTAGTCCCAGCTACTCGGGAGGCTGAGGCAGGAGAATGGCGTGAACCCGGGAGGCGGAGCTTGCAGTGAGCCGAGATCGCGCCACTGCACTCCAGCCTGGGGCACAGAGCAAGACTCCGTCTCAAAAAAAAAAAAAAAAAAGAAGTGGCTCACTCCGCACTTCGAGCCCTTCTGGAGGTACTTAGACATCCTGAGAGAGAAATTGAGACACTTAGACCTCCAGAGAAACTGAGACACGTGAGAGGGCAGCAATGACTCAGTGGTGGTGACACTGTGAAGTCCCGCCCGCAACCAGCACATGACACTAACTAGGCCACAGGTCACTTCCTCCTTTTGAGAAACAAATGTGCGAAACAAATCATCTAAGAATGAGGAAAGCCAAGGAAAACCACGCCTCTTGGGCCCCCCCGTTTGGTTTAATGATGCCTCTGTTTGCAAGTGTTTGTATAAAATGGACGTATTATGGTCTTTCTGCGCACAGTTACATCAAGGAAAATGCAGAGCCTGAAGGTTGGCCTGCAACCATTAAGTTCCTAAGTGGGTTTTTTTGGTTTTTGTTTTGTTTTGAGACAGAGTCTCGCTCTGTCACCCAGGCTGGAGTGCTGTGGCACCGTCTCGGCTCCCTGCAACCTCCGCCTCTTGGGTTCAGGCGATTCTCCTGCCTCAGCCTCCTGAGTAGTTGGGATTAAAGGCAACCACCACCATGCCCGGGTTAATTTTTGTATTTTTTAGTAGAGACGGAGTTTCACCATGTTGGCAAAGCTGGTCTTGAACTCCTGACTTCAGGTCATCCGCCCGCCTCAGCCTCCCAAAGTGCTGGGATTACAGGCGTGAGCCACCACACCCGGCCGAAGTTCCTAAGTTCTCTATCTCTCTGCTATCTTTTCCCTGCTTCAAGTCTGCTGTTACTTTTCTACCGAGATGAAATCCACTGTGTGCATCCAGCCATTTCTTTTTGTTATTGTTTGTGCAAACCAATGAGTTTATATTAATATCTCATGGCCAGAGTTCTAGAGTAAAAGCTATAGGATCTTTGTATGAGTGTGTATGTGTGTGTTTATATGTGCATACATGTATTTTGTTATGTGTTTTTGGCCACAGGTACCAAATTGGCTTAAAGTTATAGAGTAGTCATAAATTAAATAATAACTGAAATGCTTTTCAAGTTCATGTGACTTTTAAGTAAAATCATTAACAAGCTAGCTTTAAAATTTTGGTAAAGTGATATTAGAAAAGTCTTATGAATTGTTGGCATACTTTTTTTTTTTTTTTCCCTTGAGATGGAGTTTCTCTCTTATTGCCCAGGCTGGAGTACAATAGTGCAATCTTGGCTCACTGCAACCTCTGTCTCCTGGGTTCACCTGATTCTCCTGCCTCAGCCTCTTGAGTAGCTGGGATTACTGGCATGCGCCACCACGCCCGGCTAATTTTGTATTTTTAGTAGAGATTTCTCCATGTTTCTCCGTGTTGGGGTTTCTCCATGTTGGTCAAGCTGGTCTCAAACTCCCAACCTCAGGTGATCCGCCTGCCTCTGCCTCCCAAAGTGCTGGGATTACAGGTGTGAGTCACTGTGCCTGACCAGCATACATTTATATTTGCATTTATCCATCAAGAGATTTCATTCTTATCCCTGCCAAATAAAAGGTGCCAACATTTGGCATAAAGCTCATTAAACTATAAACCCAGCCCAACACAGAATGATCTCGGCTTGTGTAAGTTTTCCTGCTTGTGTAATTTTTGATAAATAAGACATTAATATTGGTTTAATGAAAACAGTTAAATCTCGAATTATTTAGTAAAATAACTATCTATTTAATCTTAAGGTTTCTACTTACCTAAATACCTGAAATTCAGAGGCTATAAAATGGTTGATGGGGAAATAACTTTAAATGATGACTATGACAGTTTTAATAAATAATGCAGGTAAACTCAATATAAAATAATTAGGTATATGTAATGAGATACATACTTGTAGACAAATGCCATAATTTGGAACCTAAAGTTATATCAAGTTAAATAGTAGATATTTCATTAAATAGGTATTTTTCAATTAAAAAATATACTAAGAAAACATTCTTTCTAAAAAATGTGTGTTCTTGTTAAAAGGTGAATAATTTCTGTCTAATTCATTTATTGTTATTTTTATGATTATATATATTTTTTGAGACTGAGTCTCACTCTATTGCCCAGGTTGAGTGCAGTGGCATGATCTCAGCTCACTGCAACCTCCACCTCCCGGGTTCAAGTGATTCTCCTGCCTTTTTTTTTTTTTTTGAGATGGAGTCTCGCTCTATTGCCCAGGCTGGAGTGCAGTAGCGTGATCTTGGTTCACTGCAACATCCACCTTTTGGGTTCAAGTGATTCTCCTGCCTCAGCCTCCTGAGTAGCTGGGATTACAGGCACCCACCATCATGCCCAGCTAATTTTTGTATTTTCAGTAGAGACAGGGTTTCACCATGTTGGCCAGGCTGGTCTCAAACTCCTGACCTTAGGTGATCCACCCACCTCAGCCTCCCAAAGTGCTGGGATTACAGACGTGAATCACCACCTGGCCAATTTTTGTGTAATTTAAAGCTTATTTAAAGGTTATGTATAAAACAAGTTAAAGGGGCGGGGTGCGGTGGCTCAAGCCTGTAATCCCCAGCACTTTGGGAGGCCGAGACAGGCGGATCACAAGGTCAGGAGATCAAGACCATCCTGGCTAACACGGTGAAACCCCGTCTCTACTAAAAAATACAAAAATCTAGCCGGGCGAGGTGGCAGGCGCCTGTAGTCCCAGCTACTCGGGAGGCTGAGGCAGGAGAATGGCGCAAACCCGGGAGGTGGAGCTTGCAGTGAGCTGAGATCCGGCCACTGCACTCCAGCCTGGGCGACAGAGCCAGACTCTGTCTCAAAAAAAAAAAAAAAAGAGATGTAAAAAAAGTTACAGAAGGCCATGGCCAGGAGCGGTGGCTTATGCCTGTAATCCCGCACTTTGGGAGGCTGAGGTGGGCAGATCACCTGAGGTCAGGAGTTTGAGACCAGCCAGGCCAACATGGTGAAACCCTGTCTCTACAAAAATACAAAAATTAGCTAGGCATGGTGGCAGGTGCCTGTAATCCCAGCTACTCAGGAGGCTGAGGCAGGAGAATTGCTTGAACCTGGGAGACAGGTTGCAGTGAGCTGAGATTGCACCATTCCGCTTCAGCCTGGGCAACAAGGAACAAAATTCTGTCTCAAAAAAAAAAAAAAAGAAAGTTATAAAAATAAAGAGGCATTTTTAGTATTAAAAAAAAAAGTTGGCTAGGTGCGGTGGCTTATGCCTATAATCCTTTTTAGCACTTTGGGATGCTGAGGCAGGTGGATCACCTGAGGTCAAGAGTTCGAGACCAGCCTAGCCAACATAGTGAAATGCCATCTCTACAAAAATAAAAAAATTAGGCCGGGCGCGGTGGCTCAAGCCTGTAATCCCAGCACTTTGGGAGGCCGAGACAGGCGGATCACGAGGTCAGGAGATCGAGACCATCCTGGCTAACACGGTGAAACCCCGTCTCTACTAAAAAATACAAAAAAACTAGCCGGGCGAGGTGGCAGGCACCTGTAGTCCCAGCTACTCGGGAGGCTGATGCAGGAGAATGGCATGAACCCGGGAGGTGGAGCTTGCAGTGAGCTGAGATCCGGCCACTGCACTCCAGCCTGGGCAACACAGCGAGACTCCACCCCCCCCCAAAAAAAAAATATATATATAAATTAGCCAGGCGTGGTGGCACATGCCTGTAATCCCAGCTACTTGGGAGGCTGAGGCAGGAGAATTGCTTAAACCCAGGAGGTGCAGTGAGTCGATATTGTGCCACTGCACTCCAGCCTATGTGACAGAGCAAGACTCTGTCTCAAAAAAAAAAAAAAAAAGCTTAGAGAAAAATAATTTTATATGAGAAAGAATCTTGTTTGGTGAATTTTTGTCTTAGAATGAAATGACTGTTTCTTCACGAAAGAGGGATGTTCAGGACAAACCAGGAAGTCCAAACATGTCACGAATGGTCTGTGTAAATCATAAACAGAGGATTTATGGAGAAAACTTTTATAGTTGTCATAATTAAAGGGAAATTGTTTATAATGGTCTTTCTAGAGATTGGGTTTTGATATTTAAAAACTTCCTAAAAAAAGTTTGAACAAAGAAATTTTCCTAAGGTATTGCTTTACTCTTAATAAAGTTACATGACATTATTATTTTTGTATGCAAAGTTCAACTTCATTACGCCTTTCTGTTTTCAGCTTTCTCTCCCCTTTTAATAGGCCTGTAACAATAACTCTGTCCTTCAACTAGTGTTTAACTCCTGTAAGTTTTTTATTCTTCAGGTTCTGTTTACTGTGGTCTGATGCTAGAAAATGTTTTGTCTTAGAGCTCTAAAGGACATGTTTCCTTCCAATATAATATTCTGTGCTCTTGGCTTTAAATTGTTCTATGGATCCGAAAATTTTCACTTACGACCCAGGAAACACTCTTCCTATGTGTAACTGATTCAAGTGCCTTGTCATGAGTTCTGACTTGCTGGTGATCTAAGTGGACTCCCCATGGGAACAGCACTCATACTGCAGAAGGTGTTTTCTTTTGCCTTTGGCTTTTTACACTTTATTGAAATAATTCCTAAGTTGTGATTTTCTTAGAAAAACTGAGATTAAAATGTTTTTAAATTAAATTTATTATGTCTGTGTAATTTTCTGTATGTGCTTTTAAAGTCCTTGTGCCATGAAGTTACAGGGCTTTGACTCCTGGGTCTAAAAATGACACCAAGTCCTGTTAATTTTTTTTTTTTTTTGGGACAGTGTCTCGCTCTGTCACCCAGGCTGGAGTGCAGTGGCGCGATCTCTGCTCACTGCAACCTCCACCTCCTGGGTTCAAGCAATTCTCCTGCCTCAGCTTCTGGAGTAGCTGGGATTACAGGTTCGCACAACCACGCCTGCCTATTTTGTACTTTTAGTAGAGACAGGGTTTCACCATGTTGGCCAGGCTGGTCTGGAACTCCTGACCTCAGGAGTTCCCAACCACCCACCTTGGTCTCCCAAGGTGTTGGGATTACAGGCATGAGCCACCACCCCTGGCCAAAGTTCTGCTAAATCTTAAACACTGATAGCAGTTAAAGCCTCATCCTCAGACCCAATAGAAGATGCCAATCAAAATAAACCACATTCCTGAGACACAGGCCAGAAATCAAACCAAAACCAGTTAAAACGGTTCAGTTCCTCAAGGCCCAGGGACTACCGCGGAAGAGGTGGGCATGTGAGATTGTAAGAGGTGATTTTGAGAGACAAGTTAACCATTAATGTTGAAGGCGTGCTGATGCAAGACCAGCATATGGCCTCTGTGTTGGATTAACAAGGTTTTCTTGGAGTATTAACCCAGTCCTTAATAAAAGTTTATAAAAGTCTTATGGAAATTATATCTTATGGTCAAGATGATTAAAATTGTATAGATTGGGCTAGGTGCAGTGGCTCACGCCTGTAATCCCAGCACTTTGGGAGGCCGAGGCGGGCAGATCACAAGGTCAGGAGATTGAGACCACGGTGAAACCCCGTCTCTACTAAAAATACAAAAAATTAGCCGGGCACAGTGGCGGGTTGCTGTAGTCCCAGCTACTCATGAGGCTGAGGCAGGAGAATGGCATGAACCTGGGAGGTGGAGGTTGCAGTGAGCCGAGATGCGCCACTACACTCCAGCCTGGGCGACAGAGCGAGACTCCATCTCAAAAAAAATAAAAATAAAAATAAGCGGAGGCTGTTTGAAACCACGAAATTTGTGTTAACAGGAAAGGAAGACCACCAGCTACCTGAGGCTCCTCCGAAGCACTGGGTTCCTCCTGCAGCCTCTTTCACCTCCACCTCCCATCTGCCCGCCAGCGTCCTCGGCTCCACCTTCACACAGATTGGGGTCTGCCCACCTGCAACCACCCCGCCGCTGCTGCCCGGTTCAGACGCTCACCTGGGCTGCCCGGTTCAGATGCTCACCTGGACGCTTTTGTAGCTGTTCCTGAGTATCCAGGCACTTCCATGCCAGCCAGGGGGCCCTTAAATGCAAGTTGGCTGCATTGGCCTCTGCTCAGGAGTCCCCGGCACCCCGCCTCAGGTGCTCAGAGGGCGCTCCATTGTTGATGCCTGGCTTCCTGGTCTCTTGCTCCCCGTGGATTCTCACCACTTCACACCTGAAGTGCTCCCCGCCCTGGGCCTTTGCCCTGCACCTGACCCAGGCCAGCTGCAAGGTTGCTCCCCACTTCCACGGGTCTGGGCTCAAAAGCGCCTGCTCAGAGAGGCCATCCATGGCCCTGTCTGCAGCCCACTCAGCCCTTCCCAGCATAGATGACCCTGGCACATTGTATACTGGTCTTGCTAATCTTCCTAAGAAAGCAGTGACCTGGATATGGTTATTGTCTCCACTTTCCAGATGAGGACAGCGAGGCACAGAGAGGTTGGGTCACTTGTCCAAGATCCCAGAGAGTAAAGGGCAGTGCTGGGGTCTCAGCTCAGGCCCTGGGGTCCCAGTGTCCACACGTGAATCCTCAGCATCACGCATGTGTCTCTCTCCAGGTAGAGGGCAAATTTGCTTGCTGTCCCAGACAATAAAGATAGCTTCTCCCTCTGGGCAGAAAGTGGGCAGGTTTGCTAGCAGTCCTTTAAATGACTGGTGTTTCCTAACCCAGGGTTCCTTAGCTGTGTGTACAGCATCGACCGGGGCCACTCCTCATTGTCTGTGGGGCTGGGGGGCTGGGGGGATATGAAGCTCGTGCTGCCTGCTGTGCTGTGAGGAACAAAGTCTTTGTCTCAGACCCAGGTGTCTCATGTCTTGCCCATGTTCACTGGCATGCTCGCTGTTCAGTTGCAAACAGAGTGGACTCTCAGACCCTTCATGTCTTCCTTTTTCCTACTTCCTCTTTCCCTCTTCCTTGAGGTCCGGCTTTGAACCTGCCAAGGAAGCCAAGAAAGAGATGTTGGAGAGGGCTGGGGATTGCACAAATAAGTAAAAGCATCAGGGATGAAGAATTTGAGGACTCTTGTTTCGGAGAAGGGAGTTGCAAATTAGGAAAGTGGTCGGGTTGGACCAACTTTTGGCTGGGTGGATTGAAACTGGAGATATCAGTACAAACCCAGTTTCAATATGGATGGCTGGAAATACAGATGTATATCTACGTGTGTATAGGCATACATATTTTCTACAGCTCTGGAAACAGTGAGCACCCCTAGTGCCCAGATCTTGGATTATTATTATTATTATTTTTTGAGATGGAGTTTCGCTCTTGTCGCCCAGGCTGGAGTACAATGGCGCGATCTTGGCTCACTGTAACTTCTGACTCCTACGTTCAAGCAATTCCCCTGCCTCGGTCTCCTGAGTAGCTGGGACTACAGGCACGTGCAACCACACCCGGCTAATTTTTGTATTTTTAGTAGAGACGGGGTTTCACCCTGTTGACCGCGCTGGTCTTGAACTCCCAACCTCAGGTGATCCACCCGCCTCGGCCTCCCAAAGTGCTGGGATTACAGGCGTGAGCAATGGTGCCCTGCCTTCTCTGCCATTTTGTGACACAGAATGAAAGTCCTCACCAGGGCCATGCCCTTGAACTTCTCAGCCTGCAAAACTGTGAGCTAAGTAAGCTTCTTTTTTTTCTTATAAATTATGCAGTCTCAAGTAGTCTTTTATAGCAAGACAAAATGGACAGAGACCTGCACATACATACATGAGAGAGAAGGGTAAGCCTGACCTCATAGTGGAAACCTCACATTCTCTCCCCAGAAACGGTGTAATAATTGCTTATTCATTAATGAATGCAAAATGCTTACTAATTAACTTTTCAGTGGGGAATGGTGGCAGACACCATCGTACCCAAGTGATGAGGGTTATCATCACCAGTGATGGCCAGATTGGCCCCAGCCTTCGGTAGGATGCTATAAGAGGAAAGTCTCACTTCTGAGGGGTTCCTCCTGGAAATGAAGAAGCCACAGGAAACAGACAAGGCTAGAGACAGGGCCGTCCCACAAAGACCCATGAGATCCACAGATTCATTGAGGCAGCGGGGAAATTGGCAGGGGCTCCGCAGAGTCGATGGAGACATTGGATCAGTGGTGGCTTCCTGATTTTTCAAGGTTCACTGCAATTACTTGGGAGAGAGTTCGTTTATTTCCAAAATACTCTCTGAGCTGTTCAGGGGAGCAAGCCTGGAGTCTGCAGCTTATTCTTAAATGGCACAGAAACAGGAGCGAGAGAAGGAATAGTCGGGCAATGTTCACAGCTGGAGAATCTGCAGGACAGGAATATCCAGGTTTCTTTGCACGGTGTTTGCCACTTTCTGTAAATTGGGATTTTTTGTTTGTTTGTTTGTTTTTGTTTTTGAGACGGAGTCTCACTGCACCTCCAACTTCCTGGTTCAAGCGATTCCCCGCCTCAGCCTCCTGAGTAGCTGGGATTACAGGCGCACACCACCACGCCCAGCTAATTTTTTCGTATTTTTAGTAGAGATGGGGTTTCATCATGTTGGCCAGGATGGTCTCGATCTCCTGACCTCGTGATCCGCCCACGTCAGTCCCCCAAAGTGCGGGAATTACAGGCGTGAGCCACCGCGCCCGGCCCCCAAATAGGGAATTATTTCAAAATAAAAAGCTGGATAAATGCATACACACAAGGCAGTATCACGTATTTTCCGCGAGTGCCTGTACAGGCAGGTGAGGATTTAGGAAAAGTCTGGAAGAATGTGCAAAATGTTCCGCCTGTGAAGGGTCCGCGGTGGCGGGGGCACTGCTCCGGCTCCGCGCCCGCCGCCCGAGCGCTCGGATGGGGCCGCCTCTGCACTGCGTGGCCACAGGCGCGGCCCGGCTGCCCTCGGGCGCCCTTTGCAGCTGCTGCCCCCTGGCGGCCGCGGGCGGCTACTCGCGGGAAAGCGAAACCCGCCCGGTCCATTCAAGCCCCGCTGCCTGGGCGCCCTCTAGGGCCGCTCTTGGGAACAGGCGGACCTTTCATCAAAGACCGTCTTTCCCGGCAGGATCCTGGGGCAAACCAAGGAGCAAGTTAGGAAGTTAAGTGAAGGTCTAACTGTGTTTTTGAGCGCTGCTTTGTGCCAGGCTCATCTGAGGTGTGGGACATGTATTATCTGAATTAATACCCCACCAGGCCTGTGGGACAGTCACTGTCACCATTCCCAAATTATGGATGAAGAAAGGAGACACGAAGTGGTGGAATCACCTATCCAAAGTGTGCTGTCCCTCAGGAGGGTGGCCGCCCCACGCGACCATTCAGTGTGCTCTCATTCACACGTTCATTACTCAAGAGCACTGCTAGGACTGGGGGCTGGCTCACTTCTGCGATCCCAGCACCTTGGGAGGCCAAGGCGGGCGGATTGGTTGAGGCCAGGAGTTCAAGACCAATCTGGGCAACATAGTGAGACCCTGTCCCTACAGAAAATTTAAAAATTAGCTGGGCAGCTGGGCATGGTGCCCAGCAAGGGGTAGATGGTGAGAGAGAGAGAGAGAGATCACACGCCTGTGATCCCAGCTACTCAGGAGGCTGAGGTGGGAAGATCGCTTGAACCCAGAAGGCAGAGGCTGCAGTGAGCTGAGCTTGCGCCACTGCACTCAATTCCAGCCTGGGTGACAGAGCAAGACTCTGTCTCAAAAAAAAAAAAAAAAAAAAAAAAAGGATGGGTGTGGTGGCTTATGACTGTAATCCCTCCCAGCACTTTGGGAGGCTGAGGCAGGCAGATTGCTTGAGTCCAGAAGTTCAAGACCAGCCTGGGCAATGTGGTAAAACCCTGTCTGTACAAACAAACAAACAAACAAACAAAAACCAGCTGGGTGTGGTGGTGCACACCTGTGGTCCCAGCTATTCAGGGACCAGGAGGTGGAGGCTGCCGTGAGCTATCATGCCACGACACTTCAGCCTGGGTGACAGAGCAAGACTGTCTCAAAAGAAAAAAGAGTCCCCCATATGTGGTCCCCCCTCATGCTGTCCCTTCCAGGCATGTCCCTCCCGCAGGCCAGGCAGCTGCAGGGCCACCAGGATGTGGTCTCCTCGGGCTATGCTCCCCTGCACCAACTCCAGGCAGTAGGATCCCAGAATTCCCAACAAAACTCTCCATGCCTCCCTGGCCTATGCGGCCTCTCCCTGGGCTGTCACTGCGAGGGGTCCACAGCCCCTGCCAGGCCAGGCGGAGTGGGGATGGTCGCACGGGAGCAGGCGTGGACGGGACATGGTGCCTTCCGGAGAGCCCGAGGTGCTGCTTCTGAACCACTCCTTCCGCTGGTGTGCAGGTGTCTTTGTCACAGTAGGACCTCGGAGAACAGTTCCATAGGTCGAGGGGCCTCTCTCCAGCTAGCGGGGAGGCGTGTGGTCCTCTCTCCCTGTCACTGTTACTCAGGTAACGACAGGGCAGTGAGCAGAGCAGCGCTGCCCCTCCTGGACGCTGTCTGAAGAGGCAACTGTGGCTCAAGCTTGGAGGGCAGGGCATGGTGCTGGAGGCAGGGGTGGCCCTCGGGGCTCCCTCTCCTCATTCCCACCTCCCTGCGTGGGTCACAGTGGCCTTTACTGTGGCCTCCTCACTACCTGGGGTGCCCCAGGAGCACCTTGTGGGGGGGGTGCCTGAATGAGGGCAAGCGGAGTGAAGGAAGGGGTAGATGGTGAGAGAGATAGTGAGTGAGTGCAGACTCCACACAGGGCGGCTCCTAGCGCTGGCGACCTCAGAAGCTCCCACCAGCAGGACAAGCCGGATGACAGGGCCAGGGCCTGTGGTCAGTGGTCAGTGGCTGATGACAAAGCCATGCCGTCACCCTCTCTCACTGCCAGAGCAGATGAGGGGCAGAGAGGAGACACGGGGTGGTGACACAGGGCAGTGAGCAGACACTGGGTGGTGAGCAGCGAGGCAGGCCCGTAACCTCCACCTCCCCAGCTGCACCTGTCCTGCAGGGACTCAGCCTGCTGCCCTCTGCCCACAGCCCTCGAGGGTCTCAGCATTAAGGGCTGGGCTGGGCCCCCCTTCCTGGGTGCCTGGTCCCATCTGGGCCTCACCCTGGGCAAGGTCGCCGTAGCTGCCCCTCCCGTCAGGTAAGCCCCGCTCCCCGGGTTTCACCCTGAGTGGTTTGTCTTTGTACAGAGTTTCTCCACCTGACCGTGACTGTTGTGGGTCCCGCAGGCCCGGGGTCCATTTTGAAATTTCGCCGCAGACATTGCTCCCAGGAGCCCTCTGAAACCCCCACGGAGGTGTCACCCCCAGGTCCCATCGGGCCTTTGTCTCCTGGCCTCCCCGTGTGGCAGTGGCGCAGTCCTAGCTCACCGTAGCCTCCACCTCCCAGGCTCAAATGATCCTCCCACCTCAGCCTCCTGAACAGCTGGGGCTGCAGGTACCACCTCACCTGGCTATGCCTGGTGACTGTCCTGCCACTGTGACAGCAGCCAGTTCAGGCAGTCCCTCACCTGAGCCAGGTACTCTGGGTATCTCAGCCCAGCCCTGCTATCCCTACCAGTGGGTGAGACGGTGCCCGGTCCCCAAGGCTGGGATCTGGCATGGAAGTGAGGCTCTTATTTGTTGCTCTGTGGCAGCAAAAGATGAAAAAGTGTACTCTGGCCTTCAGAGCTGTGAGAGAACCATTTTTGTTTTGTTTTGTTTTTTAAGAAGCAATTTTGCTCTTGTTACCCAGGCTGGAGTGTAATGGTGCGATCGTGGCTCACTGCAACCTCTGCCTCCTGGGTTCAAGCGATTCTCCTGTCTCAGCCTCCGGAGTAGCTGGGATTACAGGTGTGTACCACCACACCCAGATAATTTTTTTTTGGTATTTTTGGTAGAGATGGGATTTCATCATGTTGGCCAGGCTAGTCTCAAACTCCTGACCTCAGGTGATCTGCCCACCTCGGCCTCCCAAAGTGCTGGGATTATAGGTGTGAGCCACGGTGCCCAGCCCGGTTTGTTGTTTTAAGCCACCAACTTGTGGGAACTGGTTATAGCAGCCACAGGAAAGCCCCGGCTGGACATCGTTATGGTCCCTCTCGCCCCAGCCCTGAATATTCCAGACTGGTCCAGAACCTCAGCCCCAACTTTTCAAGTCCCTGGTCACGGCTGTCGTGGGAGCCTAGGGGCACACTCCTCTCACAGCAGGAGAAATGTTAACTGTAAAGGTTAAAATGCATTATTTCTTTTATTTATTTATTTATTTATTTTTATATACCAAAAAAAGAGACAAGGTTTTGCCATGTTGCCCAGGCTGGTCTCAAACTCCTGGCCTCAAGTGCTCCTCCCATCTCGGCCTCCCAAAGTGCTGGGATGACAGGCGTGAGCACTGCGCCCTGCCTTGTGCTTTTATTTCTAAACACATTTTCCTAATGTATTTTTCTGATGACTCTCAAGGGGAAGATGGCTGTTTGACTGGGTGTGGTGGTGCATGCCTGTCAAAGTCCCGGTTACGCAGGAGGCTGAGGGGGGAGGATCGCTTGAGCCCAGGAGTTTGAGGCTGCAGTGAGCTATGACAGTGCCACTGTTCTCCAGCCCAGGCAACAGAGCAGAGTCCTGTCTCTAAAAAAATAAATATTAAAAAAACAGGCCGGGCGCGGTGGCTCAAGCCTGTAATCCCAGCACTTTGGGAGGCCGAGGCGGGTGGATCACGAGGTCAGGAGATCGAGACCATCCTGGCTAACACGGTGAAACCCCGTCTCTACTAAGAAATACAAAAAACTAGCCGGGCGCGGTGGTGTCGCCTGTGGTCACAGCTGCTCGGGAGGCTGAGGCAGGAGAATGGCGGGAACCCGGGAGGCGGAGCTTGCAGTGAGCTGAGATCCGGCCACAGCACTCCAGCCTGGGCGACAGAGCGAGACTCCGTCTCAAAAAAAAACAAAAAAACAAAAAAACAAGAAAAACAAAACAAGGAAGAGCAACTGCATAGCTGCCAAAACGAGAGCGTGGCTCAGCCCCACCGCCCCGCACCGCCTCCCTGGAAGCCCCACGCTGTGCTGGGCGCTGGGCTCCCTGTCCAGCTGCTGCATCTGCCTGGCTCTGTGCTCGGAGTGCACGCGATGTGCCCGAGGTGTCAGGGCAGGGAGGAGGATTGATCTCGATGGTGACCCAGTGAGGTAGGTGTCATTGGCCCCATTTTACAGATGGGGAAACCAGGGCATGAGTGTGACCTGGCCTAGGCAAGGCCTTCGGGGCAGACCCAGATCTGACTCGGCCCGAGTGTGCAGGGCGCTGGCTTTCTCCACCAGACAAGCAGGCCAGCTGCTGCACTCTCGCCTTGGTAACGTGCTGGGGGTGGGGGCCCCATCCTGTGCGGACCCCTCACCAACTTCTCCCCAAGGATGCGGCTGGGGACTCCTGGCACCCCTTGCCTCTGACATGGCTGTGTCATGCCTGTCCTGCCAGCTGTCATTCTGGGCGTGGACATTTGGGGCTCCCGCTTGAGGATGTCTGGGCTGCCCTCTGGGAGCTGGAGCAGCTGGCCACCCTGCCCCACATCTGCCTAGAGGCCCTTCAGCTCAGCACAGACCCAACCCCAGATGAGGACTCCTGCCCCCTTGGAGGTGGTAGGCTGCCCTATGCCCTGCTGGGCGCTGCCACGGTGCTGGGTGACCCCCAGCATGGTGCCCACTGATGTTCTGAGGCAGGAGCCCAGAGGGCCCACAATGTGCCACTGCATCCGAGCAATGCTTGCAGAAATGCCCTGCAAATAAAGTCATCACCACTGATGCGAACAGGGCAGCCACCAGGTACCTCTGCCCGCAGCCCTGTTCCCTGCCCACAGCCAAGGGAGCCAGCCAGGAGGGCTGCCGAAGAAGAGGCCCCACTGCCTGCCACACGCGATCTGGGTTCCCGGCAGCCTGGAGGTATCGCTCCTCCCCTTGGCACACAGCCACCTCCATGTGGGAAAGCCTGGGGCCAGAGGTCGTGGAGGGAGTGGCTTCAGGAACAAGAAATTGGTAGTTTGTCTTCCAGAGGGGACATGGGCACTGTGGCTGGTGGGCTTAGTGGACAGGAGCCACACTGCTGGCCCAGGACCCCCAACCTGCCATCCCCCACTGCCACACAGTGGGCTCAGCAGGACTCCTCAATCAGCTTCTTTGTGGGGCTTGGTGACCCTGGTGGGTGCACGGGCCTGGAGAAGGTATAGTTGTCTGCAAGGGCCATGGGTGACTGCAGCTCCCCGATGTCCCTGGTGTGGGTGAGCCTGGTGATGTCTGCCCTCACGGACCAGTGTTTCCACCCCTTATGGATTCTGGACACTTCTTGGCGGGAATGGTCCGTGGCCAGCACGTAGATAATGGGGTCAGCCACGCTGTTCACCGTGGACAGGCACAGAAACACCACAGAGGCTGTGTACAGCCTTTCCTCCAAGCCGCACACAGCGTTCCTGTCTCCTCTGTAGTAGGAAAAGGCAGCGGCTTTGACGAGGAGAACCAGGTGGTACGGGGCGAAGCAGACCAGGAAGATGACAACCACTGCGATGGCCGAGTTCTTCACTTTGGCCTTCTGGGCGGCGCTTAAGCCCATGCTCTGCTTGATGCTCCTGAAAATCCGGTGGTTGGTGAAGGCGATGATGGAAAGAGGGATGGCAAAGCCAACGGTGAACCTGGCGTAGTAGTACCCGGCAATCGTGCTGTCCATCTGCAGCATGTCGAAGCAGGTTTCCTTGTCTTCCATCTCGAACACTGGGTAGTGAACGATACCGACGAGGATAAAGATGCAGGCGGAGATGAGGATGGCGGTCCTCTGGCGGCGGTGGCCCCGACTCTCCAGCGCATACACCACGGCCACGAAGCGGTCGCAGGAGATGCAGCACAGGAAGAGGATGCTGACGTAGATGTTGCAGAAGAAGATGTAGGCGGTCACCTTGCAGGCCAGCACGCCCAGGGTCCAGCGGTGCTGGTTGCGGATATAGATGACCCAGAGCGGCAGTGTGCTGGTGTAGAGCAGCTCGCAGAGCGCCAGGCAGAGCAGGTAGACGGCCAGCACGTTGCCCTGCAGCACCTGCAGCAGCGCCAGCCACGCAGTCAGGCAGTTTGCTGGCATCCCCAGCGTGCACACTGCGCTGTATACCACGACCAGGACTATCCTGCTCTCCTCGAAGGACACGTTGTTACAGGTCTTGGCGGGGAGACCCAGGGAGGCCCACGGGGTAGTGCTGGTCACTAGGGTGGCGTTTCCTGTAGGACAGAGACAAGAGTGAGAACGGGAGTCTCTGGAAACCACCTGAGAGAGACTCTACTGTGGGAAGGAAGGATAGAAGCTTCATGGTAGCTCAGACTGGACACACGCAGGTGTTTAAAACATTTCCAAATGGATTTTTTAGAGCAATTATTAGATAGCGGATCTCCAACCCAGCAGCCTCATGGGCGAAGAATGCAGGCTGGGCAATACTGAATCTTTTTTTTTTTTTTTTTGAAACGGAGTTTCGCTCTTGTGGCCAGGTCGGAGTGCAATGGCGCAACCTCGGCTCACCACAGCATCTGCCTCCTGGGTTCAAGCAATTATCCTGCCTCAGCCTCCCAAGTAGCCAGGATAACAGGCATGTGCCACCATGCCTGGCTAATTTTTGTACTTTTAATAGAGATGAGGTTTCACCATGTTCGCCAAGCTGGTCTTGAATTCCTGACCTCAGGTGATCTGCCTGTGTCAGCCTCCCAAAGTGCTGGGATTGCAGGTGTGAGCCATTGCGTCTGGGTAATACTGAATCTTTGTAACTCACTGAGGTCAGTTTTCAAAAGTGTTGCTTGAGGCCCAGCATAGTGGCTCACACCTATAATCCCAGCACTTTGGGAGGCTGAGGCAAGCGGATCACTTGAGGTCAGGAGTTTGAGACCAACCTGGCCAACATGGAGAAACCCTGTCTCTACTAAAAATTTTAAAAAATTAGTTGGGCGTGCTGGCTCAACCTGTAATCCCAGCTACTCGGGAGGCTGAGGCAGGAGAATCACTTGAACCCGGGAGGTGGAGGTTGCAGTGAGCTGAGATCATGCTGCCATACTCCAGCCTGGGTAACAAGAGTGAGACTCTGTCTCAAAAAAAAAAAAAAAAAGTTGCTTATGTGTTTGAAAATAATGTTGATCCTGTAATTGCTGTGTGAGTGCTCTTCTAAGCAGTCTGTTAGGCGCTGCTACCACATACACCCTTCCAGAGCTGTTCCCACTTTACCTCCACTCCCCGCCTGGCCCCATAGCTGGGCACTGCCTCATCCTAATTCCTAATCTGTAGGTTTTTTTTTGTTTGTTTGTTTGTTTTTTTGAGATGGAGTCTCTCGTTCTGTTGCCCAGGCTGGAGTGCAATGGTGCGATCTCAGCTCACTGCAACCTCCACCTCCTGGGTTCAAGGGATTCTCCTGCCTCAGCCTCCTGCGTAGCTGGGATTGCAGGCATGCACCACCAAGGCCGGCTAATTTTGTATTTTTAGTAGAGATGAGGTTTCTCCATGTTGGTCAGGCTGGTCTTGAACTCCCGACCTCAGGTTATCTGCCCTCCTTGGCCTCCCAAAGTGCTGGGATTACAGGCGTGAGCCACTGCGCCCGGCTAATCTGTAGTCTTACCACATCTCTGGCTGTGTGAACTATCAATTACTAAAAAAGACAATTAAAAGCTCCTGCAGGGGTGGTGGATGTGTCCACTTCTCCTTGTATTCTCTCAATGCTTGCTTTATGTATTTGAAGCTATTGTTAATTGGGGCATAGGAGTCACAAATGGTTCTGTCTTCTTGGTGAATTGATCTTCTTATTACTATGTCATGTGATACTCCTCATCTTGGTGGCAGGCAGAATAAAGACCCCACCCAAAAGAAGTCTGAATCCTCATCCTTGGGACATGTAGATATGGTAGGTTACATGGCAAAGGGGAACTAAGGTTGCAAGTTGAATGAAGATTGCTAACTAGCTGACAGTAAAGTAAAGAGATTATTCTGGACTATGGTGGGCCCAATGGAGTCAAAAAAGTCCTTAAATGTGGGAGAGGGCAAAAGAAAAGGAGATCAAAGTTATCTCAGCAACCTGCCTCAAACACAGCTATCCGAGGTCAGAGACTCTTCCTCTCCAGCCAGAGGGTTGCTAGAGGTCACGCATCCGCGTGTGGAAGGTTCCTGAGGCCAAGGGGCTGGACGGTACCCAGGGACCCCTGACCTCGAGGGAGCTGGATGGTGCCCAGGGACCCCCGACCTCGCGCCAGGGCACAGCTGAAGTTTGCCCTGCCTGGGGCTGCTGCAACCTGAGAAGCGTGGCAACGCTCTGTCCATCCTTCGGGTGCTGAGGCCAGGTCTGTCGCGGCTTCCTGCTGATCTGGAGGTTCCATGATCTGTAGCCACAGAAGGCCCAGAAGCATGAACTCAGCCGGAGTGGGCAGCCAGGACACTGGAGCCGACAGTGCTGGCAGAGCTCTGGGAAGTCACGCCACTGCACCAGGCCACTTGTTTTTGTGCATTTAAAAAATTCAGCTGGGCGTGGTGGCTCACGCCTGTAATCCCAGCACTTTGGGATGCCAAGGCGGGCAGATCACCCGAGGTCAGGAGTTCGAGACCAGCCTGGCCAACCTGGTGAAACCTTGTCTCTACTAAAAATACAAAAGTTAGCCAGGCATGGTGGCAGTTGTCTGTAGTCCCAGTTACTCGGGAGGCTGAGGCAGGAGAATGGCATGAACCTGGGAGGTAGAGATTGTGCCACTGCACTCCAGCTTCAGCGACAGAGCGAGACTCCATCTCAAAAGAAAAAACAAAAAAAAAAAGTTGGCCCCACGGGCCGTTCATGCCTTTAATGCCAACTCTTTGGAAGGACAAGGCAGGTGGATCACCTGCGGTCTGGAGTTCCAGACCAGCCTGACCAACATGGTGAAATCCCATCTGTACTAAAAATACAAAAATTAGCCAGGCATGGTGGTGGACACCTGTAATCCCAGCTACTTGGGAGGCTGATGCAGGAGAATCCCTTGAACCTGGGAGGCAGAAGCTGCAGTGAGCCAAGATTGTGCCACTGCACTCCAGCCTGGGTGATAGAGTGAGACTCAATCTCAAGGAAAAAAAATTGAAAAAGTGGAAAATTGTGGCAAAATACACATAACAAGGAATTTGCCATTGTAACCGCTTTTCAGCAGCACTGGGCACGTTCACATTCTTCTGCCACCGTCGCCAACATCCGTCAGCAGAACCTTCTCGTCTTCCCAAACAGAGACTCTGCCCCAGGAAGCACTCACTCCGCATTCGCTCCCAGCCCCCAGGCCTCCATTCCACTTTGTCTCTGTGTGCTGGGCTCCCCTGTCACCTCCCCACCTGGGTGGGTATCTGTGCGTGTCCTCAGCGTGTGTCATTCCGTGTCTCACTTGCTCCACTCGCCACGATGTCCTCAAGCTCCCTCCCGTTGCAGCGTGTGCCAGGATTTCCCTTCCTTTCAAAGGCAGGACGGTATTCCATTGTATTCAGTGTGTCCTCCAGGGTCTCACCAAAAAAAAAAAAAAATTATATATATATATTCCATTGTGCCCTTCCATTGTGAACAATCCTCCAAACGTGGCTTGTGCCGTGTTCTGTTCATCCATGACTCTGCTGACAGACGCTCGGCTGCCTCTGAGCCTTAGCTGAGCTGCTGAGAATAACGGTGTTAAGAACACAAGGAGGTCTGTTCACATCCCTGCTTTCCGTTCTCCTGGGTCAGACCCACAGTTGGCATTGCTGGATCTCATGGCAGTTTCGTCTCATCTTCTGGGGCGTCTGTCCGCGCTGTTCTCCACAGTGGCCGCGCCGGCCCACCTTTGCCGGCGGTGTGCAGGGCTCCGGTCTCCCCACAGCCTTGCTGCGCTTGTTGGGTTTCTCCGGGTGTGAGTGTCGTGCCCCTTGCTCACCTTCCTCACTGGGCAGAGGGAGAGAGTGGGTATGACTGGGCTGTCTCACACCCAGTTGTCACCACTTCGCCCAAGACACAGGGCTGTGGCGGGCGGCGGGGGGCAGTGAAGACAGTTCTCAGGTGGGAGGCCCCACGCCTGTGTCTGCACTCACTGTTCTTCACCCAGACGGCTCTTTTCCCATCAAACGAGTGCCCCAGCCTCGCTGTGCGAGTCCTGAGCTCAGAGGCAGTTTCTGGCCCCGACACAGGCCCGTCTCTTTCATGACAATCACAGGCCTGGGAGGCAGAGCCAGAATCCAAAACACAAGGGGAGACGCAGGCAAGACCCCGGTGGGTGGCCAGAGGGGCCGCTCCAGCTTCAGCCTGCAAGAGCCGCTCTGGTCCGGCCCCTCCCCGACTTCCTACGGCTCCCCCCCCCCACAGACTGTCTCGCCCGTGTAGTCTCAGTCAGGGCCTCAGTGTCCCTCAGTCCCACACCCCCTGCTCCAGGCCTCATGCAGCCTTGGGACCTTCACCTCTGGACACCAGGTCCGTGGTGTCTGTGGCTCTGTGCCCATCTGGTGAGGAGGATGTCCCCCACTCCCCTGCCTCCTGCCACAAGTGACCTCCTGGGAAGAGAGTCTTCCTGGCAGGCCGGAAGTAGGAGCAACGGCACCAGGAGACGCATGAATCAGGGGGAGCTGCTGGTCAGCTCCTCATGGCCTGGACCATGCAGGGCTCCCCTGGGACCTGTGGGACAGCCCCCTGACTCAGTACTGCGTCGCCCTCCCCGGAGCCACCAACTATGCTCTCATTCCCATTCCTGGCTTCCCAGAACTTCACAAAAGAATTACGAAATCAGCCCTTCATTTCTCCACGTAGCACCTCTAGATTTATTATTGTTGAGCTAATTTTTATCTCGATAATCTATTTTTATGTGTTAATTTTTGAATTATGAGACATCATGCTTCATAGAAAAATTCTCATGGGCTTCCTCTCACATGTTCAAAGTTGGAGAAGGCTCTCTCACCTGGCATATTTTGCAGGCTCCAATCTCAGTGTGGCTCTAAGATAAGCTTTCTAAGTACATGTCATGCGTCTTGTCGGTCCTATCAAGACGTTCACTCTGAGAGTTTAAAATGACCTGGAGAAAGAGTAGGTTGAAATTGCTTTAGGGAAATCAGATTAAATGACAAGTTAACCCATTGACAAAATGGCTAGTGAGTATTTACTAATTTACTAAGTGCCCCGTTGATTTGTATGCGTGTGTTTTTTTTTACTATTTATTTATTTATTATACTTTAAGTTCTAGGGTACATGTGCACAACGTGCAGGTGTTTTTTAAGTGTTAAGGATCTGCCGTTGCATCCCACGGGATAAATACAAGCAAGGTTCCAAGCCAACAGGCATCCAAACATCACATCAGGCACTGCGACTATGTATGATTCTTTTTTTTTTTTTTTTTTTTTTTTTTGAGATGGAATCTTGCTCTGTCATCCAGGCTGGAGTGCAGTGGCGCAATCTCGGCTCACTGCAACCTCTGCCTCCCGGGTTCAAACTATTCTCCTGCGCAGCCTCCTGAGTAGCTGGGACTACAGTCGCCTGCCACCATACCCAGCTAATTTTTGTATTTTTAGTAGAGACGAGGGTCTCACCATGTTGGGCAGGCTGGTCTCAAACTCCTGACCTCAAATGATCTACCCACCTCGGCCTCCCAAAGTGCTGGGATTACAGGCGTGAGCCACCGCACCTGGCCTATGTACTGTTGTTGCTTGTCAATTATACCTTTATAAAGCTGGGAGAGAAAAGAAAGTTGATGAGCTTTCACAGAAGACATAAAAATAGCCCCTAAAGGCCCAGTGTGGTAACTCGTGCCTGTAAATCCCAGCCCTTTGAGAGGCTGAGGTGGGAGGATTGCTAGAGTCCAGGAGTTCAAGACCAGCCTGGGCAATATAGTAACATCCCATACCTACAAAAATATCAACAGGTATGATGGTGCACACGTGTAGTCCCAGCTACTCAGGAGGCTGAGTTGGGAGGATCGCTTGAGCCCAGGAGGTAGGGGTGCCATGAGCTGTGATTGCGTTGCTGCACTCCAGCCTAGGCTACAGAGAGAGACCCCGTCCCAAAAAGAAAAAGCTCCTAAAATCTGAAAAATGCTCAACTCCACTTCTAATCAAAGAAAGGCAAACATGAATATCTGAAAGACAGCCTTTTAAAATCTTTTTGGCTTATCATGTTGGCAAAAATAAAGAACTTTTAAACTCATAGTGTTTGAGAGTAGGCAGTGAGTATCCTTACACGGGACTGATGGAAGTATGAATTGACTTGCAGCAAAATTTTGCAACATGTTTCCAAAAATCTTAAATGTGCTTAACTTTTGACCTGGATAAACTGCTTCTAGGAATTTTTCCTGGCTACCCGAGGTGTGACGTGCACATGGCCTGGAAGCTGTGTCACCCACGGCATGAGGGGCCCGGAGGAGGGAGGCATGGTGGGTGGGCAGCAGATGGCTCAGGGCACGCAGGGGGATGGTGCAGGGCATCCAGGGGCCTGTCTCTCTGCTTCCTTCCCTAACCTGAGGTGCCTCTAAAACAGGCACCACCCTGACCACCCAAAGAGGGCTTGCAGGGAGGAGAGTGCCCTGAACCCATTCTCAGATGGTGTTTGTGCCTCTCCCAAAGCCCTGCAAAGCCTGAGGGTCTCACTCTGCTGTTTCCGGGCCCTGCAGTGCAGGGATGGAGGCTGAGCCTGGCAGCTGCCTCACTAACTCCAATCCTGCCTGCCTAGTGCCAGGCCCGACCCCCACCCCATG
>NC_037675.1:106687805-106708257 GCF_003255815.1 Theropithecus gelada
GAACAAGCAAAACAAAGGAATAAATGAATGAATAAAAATTTTGAACTGTTAATTCCTTAAGACCTTGATAGGTATTCGTGGGTAAGCAATTTTATACTATTTTATAAAACTGTTTTCAGCTGTTTGTAGTCAGGGTCAGGTGCCAGGCACCTAGACACCCCCCTCCCCATTCCCAGGAAGGTTTTGGCCAAACCTGCATCCACCAACTTGGCAATGCGTTCGAGGCCCTGGCAGGCCCTGACTCAGCAGGACCGTCTCACCCTCCACAGCCACCACAGCCATGTGGGCCAACACCCAGCCTGTGCCCCCTGCCTCACGCCTCTCTGCCGGCGCGGTTCTCTCCCAGTCTGACTCTAAATGCAAAAGGAACAGCACCCAAAGAACAAGGGAGGCCGGAATGTTGACGTTATTAAATCAAATATACAGAGTGCTTCCTTTAATATGTACACATTTACAAAAATGCACTTTCACGAGGAGGGGCGGCCGGGGCCGGCAGGTGGGCAGCGCCTGGTGCCACGGCACGTGTGGACAGTTGCGAGGGGTCTGTGTGAAGGCACTTGTCACAAGCTTCGATACTGCCGCCATCCCAGGAGGGGAGAACTGCGCAGCAGGAAGGGCACTTCTGAAAGCACAGTGGAGATCGCTGGAGCGGGCGTTCTGGGCAGGAGGAAGCACAGACGGCAGGCGGGGCGGACTGGCCAGCAAGCGCGAGGTCGACCTGCTGGCCTCAGGCCATACCGATGACCTCAGGCCCCACTAACAACCACAGGTGCGCCAACAGCCACGGGCCGTGCCGTCGGCCGGGGCCGCATCAATAACCAGGGTCCCACCGACCACCGTAGGTCCCACCGACAGCCACGGGTCCCACTGACAGCCACGAGTCCCACTGACAGCCACAGGCCACACCATCAGCCACGGGTCCCACCGACAGCCATGGGCCACACCAACACAGCCATGGGTCTCACCGGCACTTTGGCCTGGAGCCACAGAGAAACCCGAGTGAGGAATAAAAGGAAGATTCTGTAAACAGTGCACAACCTCTGGTAACAAACGCTACGATTTGGTGAGGACGCAGACACCCTTTGCTCTCTCCTGCCGTACAGCGAGTGCCACGCACGGAAACTTTACAAAAATAGCAACTATCCGAGAATACTCCATTGTTTTCGGCCTGACAGTTACTGAATAATTTATACAAGGTTAAAGAAACGTAGAAAATAAACATTTGTTTTTT
Source organism: Theropithecus gelada (assembly GCF_003255815.1). Taxonomy (NCBI): domain Eukaryota; kingdom Metazoa; phylum Chordata; class Mammalia; order Primates; family Cercopithecidae; genus Theropithecus; species Theropithecus gelada. The sequence continues at coordinate 106,689,037 of NC_037675.1, forward strand.
GTTTTTGGTGGTTTTTTTACACAAAATAAAGAAACTATGCACATGGCCTTGGCCTCCAGGTCCGGCAGACGGCATGGCTCCCACCGAGGGCCCTGGGTCCCGGCCCAGCTGGCGGCCGCCCCTACTCCTTGCCAGTGTAGCGGGCCTCATTGATGCTCCTGACCGCGCGGTTGTCCACTTTGGGGCCCGAGGCCCAGTGGGCCGGCCTCCCGGGCGAGCAGCCAGGATCTTTGGTGAATTTGTGCGAGAGGAACTTCTCCGCCTCCAGGGAGTCCTCCTCACCGCGGCCTAGATCCTCATCCTCCTCGTCCTCCCTGACGCCCGCGTGGCCAGCCGGCCCGGGCAGCGCCTCGTCTGCCCTGCGCGGCGGCGGCGTGAAGTTCTTGCACTGGTAGAGCACGTCCTTGTGGCCCCCGCCGCCCCACGGGCCGCCCCCCGGCCGTTCGATGGGGTTGCGGATGGGGTTGAGCGGGGCCCACTGGTTGTTGGTGCTCTCCTCCCGCGGCAGCCGGCTCCTCTCCCGCTCTTTCCTGCGCTTGCGTGTCCACCACACGCACAGGACCACGCACGCCAGCCACAGCACGCTGAAGGCACCACACAGCACGGGCACCAGCAGACCTGGGGACCGGGGAGAAGAGCCGGTAGGCACTGAGGCCTGGGTGCCTGCAGGGCACTAGCCACACACATCCAGGCCTGGGAGGGCCCTGCTGGCCAGGCGGCCAGGCCCCACCCTCTGGTTCCTGGCTTGTGGGGAGGGTCCCAGGACGGGGGCTGGGAAGGTCGGGTTGTGGGGCTGGGCGGCTGGGGGAGCAGGTGCCAGGGACTTCTGTGTTCCTGGTGGCTGGCAGGATCGGCCGGCTCTATGCCAATGCCTGAGTTGCCCGCCTGGCACCTTCCCAGGGGCCCACCTCCCATGCTTACCTGTGGAAGAGCCGCCCATAACGACTGTCTCCACCTTCACCTCAGTGACAGCCAGGAGCAGTGAGCCGTTCCCCCGCTGGGTGATGGCGGCCACGATGGCATGGGCCGCACCCTGGATCAAGCTGCTGTCAGGCAGGTCCCTCGCAGGGCTGAAGGACTGCGGCAAAGAAAGGCGTTGGGGGGATGGCCCGAGAGCCCCAGGCTCCCAGGAATTTGCCCCCAATACTGAGGCTCTGGCCATGCTGGAGCATGGTGGGCACACAGGAGAGCCCGGGGTCCTGCAGTGGGGGCCTCACCACCAGGCAGTAGTGGCGGGGGGAAGTGGAGGGGTGGAGGGTGGCCCCGTCCAGGCACACAGGAGAGCCTGGAGTCCTGCGGTGGGGACCTTACCACCAGGCAGTGGGTCGGTGGGGGGTGTGGCTCCATTCACTGACGCCTGCTCCGAGATGGCCATCCCTTCTCGTCAGCTCCCAGCCCTCACCCCCACCTATGGGCCACGCCCCAAGGGCACCACAAACCTAGTGCCTTCACGAGGCCACAGCAACCCGGGGCTGTGCCCCTGCCTCCACCACGTCCCTGATGGCGCCATGCCCGTGCTGGCATACTTCTCACATCTTCCCCCTGCCCCTACTGCCCTTCCATCACCCAGCAGCACCCACCCATGTCCCCCACCCCATCTGCAGCCTCAGGGCACCAAAACACTGCACATCCCTCCTGTGCCTGGCCATGGCCTCCACCTGCTACGCTGTGCCATAGCCACACCCACTGCTCTGCACACACACTCATCATGTTCCAGAACATTCCCTCCCCTCTCCAGGCACATCCCCACTCCAGTCTCACCCGACCCCCTTGGTATCCACTCACATCTGACACCCCCCAAGGCCAGGGCAGGTGCCAGTCCCAAAGCAGGCCTCCCAGGGCAGACTGAGCCCGCGGACTCTCCTGCTGCCTGTGACGTGGGGACACAGAGGCAAAGACAGAGCAGGGGACCAGGCGAGGATGCAGCTGCAGGGGAAGCGGGCTCCACACCACAGCCCTGCATGTCCCCAGTGCTGGCCAGGCCCAGGGAGTAGTTCTATGAGCCTGCAGCATGGGCAGTGAGGGGCCGCAGCCCCAGTCTGGGGAGACATGCCTGCCTGCAGTCCCTCCGCACCATGACTAGCCTAGCCAGAGCCTCTGCCCAGCACAGCCAGGACCTGCATAGGACTGGACCCAGGGCCCACCCAGGTGCTGCTCCCCACTGGCACTCACCACAGCCACCTCCACTGCACTGGCCCCGGAGGACGCCCGGTCGCAGAGCAACACCAGCAGGCGGTCCCGTGCCACAGCCCTCGTAGCTGGCAGGGAGCGGATCCCGGAGCAAATGGCGCCCACTGTGGTGCCCTGGGCAGAGACAGGCAGTGCATGGGCAGGGCAGGGCCATGAACCTGACAGCTACGTCCCTGGACTGGCACTGTGGGTACACGCAGGACACATCCTGTAGCCCGCCCAGGAGAGCAGAGCAGGGATGCCCAGGGTCTAGTGGGGGCAGCTTCCCACCCGGCTGTGCCCTATACCAGGAGGCAGGAGTGACGGTGCCCACTCGCCTGCCCTCATGGCAGAGCCAGCTCCACCTGCAGGGCAGTGGGGGGAAGAGAGGCAGGGGCGGGGTACAGTGGGTCTCCTCCAGTTCTGAGCCCCTTCTGGGAGACGGGGGCCCAGCTCCAAGCACACAGCAGACAAAGCTGGGTCCTTGGCTAGGGCAAAACTGCCCACAGCGCTGCAGCCCAAGAGCTGGGGTGAGGCAGCCATGGCACCATCAGTCCAGGCCCTCAGGACAGCTGGACAAAGAGGCACCCCCAGCTGGCTGCTCTCCCGGCCTCCTCTGCCACCCACACCCAGCACCAGGCCCAATGCCCCTCTCATCTCACCCCACAGGGCCACTCTCTGTGACCAAGAGTGACTCTGCTCAGCCAGCCAGGGCCTCCCTGCCCCACGGGGCTAGGCTTTGGCCATGCCACAAGCAGATGCCGGCGTGTGGCCTCTGCAAGCTCAGATGCCACCAGGCCCCTCACCTGGGGCACATGGTCACGGTTGAAACGCAAGGTGAGGCGGGCGCAGTTATTGTCCAGGTGGCCGGAGCGCGGCAGGCAGGGGGTGCTCGGTGGCTCTTCTGTGCCGCACTCCCCCCAGGCCTCACAGGGTGGTCGCAGACACTGGCCTGGGGCCTTCTCCAGGCACCTTTGCCCCGGCGGGCACTGGGCGCTCAGGGCCTCGGGCTGGCCGGCCAGCAGACAAGGCTTCCACCCGCACCACACCTGGGCAGTTACGCACAGGAGGGTCAGATGCAGGCACACAGATGAGGACCCACAGGCGGGCACAGGCCCCATGCCAGGGAAGAACACCGCCCAGGTCTGTGAGTCCCAGCCCACCCCCCACCCAGGGCTCCCAGGGAGGCAGGCCAAGCTCCACACCAGAAAGGGCAGGCAGAGCAAGGCAGAACCCAGACCAGGCCTCAGTTTTCCCAACTGCACACTGAAGCATGGGGCCTGGCTGAGCTCCCTCCTCCCTGGGTGTCCCTCAAGTGGGGGCAGACAGCTCTCAGCCCATCCTGACCCCAGCACCCGCCTCCTGATCTCACAGAGTGGTCAGGGTCAGCGTGCACCAGCCTCGGGCAGGGCAGGGAGGCTCACAGGCAGCCCGCACCTTGCTGCAGTCACGGCGGCCATCCAGGCAGCGGCAGCTGTTGCAGTCTTCCACCCAGGAGCTTCCGTGTGGGAACGGAGTGCCCCGGGACCAGCAGGACCTCCCAAACCCGATCACTGTGGGGAGAAGGGGCTCAAGGGTCAGCAGTGTGCATTTGGCCCTCGGGGCTGGGTCTCACCCATGGCCCCCAACCCGCCCCAGGCCAGGGCAATCACACGGGGCCTACCTTCCTGGCACCGGGGGCCGGCTCGGCCAGGGGGGCAGCTACAGCGATACCCGTTGATCTCATCCACACACGTGGCCCCGTAGGCGCAGGGCGAGGACTGGCATTCGTCAATGTCTGCGGGGAGAGCGGCTGCTGCTGAGCACGGTGAACGGCCGCCGCAGGACCCGCATGGCCTAGGGCAGCGGGGAGCCAGTGGCACGCGGGCGCAAGGCCCAGGCCGATGAGAAGCAGCCCCTAGGCCGGCACAGAGGCCTCGCCAGCCCTGCAGGTCCCACCTGCCCCAGCACCCAAGCTGCCACCTGCCCGAGGCCTTCCTGAGCCTAGCCTGACCCTGGCCCAATAGCACCCTCCTCCATCTGCTTCTGCAGTGGGCCTGTCCCATCCTGGGTTAGCCCCAGCTGCTGCGTTGGACCAGCCAAGGGGTGCTGGACAGATACCTGGGCCGACACCCAGGGACAACAGCCCTGCGGCCACAGAGGAGCCCATGTCAAGCTGCATGCTCCAACCCCCACAGCTCCCTTGGCCTCGGTCTGGTCCCCCGGGCTGGCCCCCCTCCAGTCACTTGGCAGGGTACACCGCAGGAACCCCACAGGGCACAGTCATGTGGGGAAACTGAGGCTCAGAGAGAGGCAGGAAGTGGCTGTGGCCACACTGCCCTTCAAGGGATGTGGACGTTGATGTCCCCAGACTCCTGACACCTCGGCTGGGCTGGAAGGGCTCCCGGGCTGGGGCTGTCTGTCATCCCAGGCCACTCACTGATGCGACAGTCAGGTCCCGCGAAGCCAGCCGCACACTCGCAGCGGAACCAGTTGACGCCGTCAACACAGATGCCACCGTTGTAGCTGCAGAGCAGAGGGCGGGCATCAGGCGGCCCCCGCGATATGCCAAGTCCCACCCACCCCTGCTGCGGCCCCCGGGTGCCACTCACCAAGGCAGAGGGTTGCAGTCGTTGGTATCTGGTTTGGGAGAAGAAGGAGAAGGCAGGGGATCAGTACCCACCCCCCAAGCGTGCCAGGCACGGTCCAGGCTGGCTTGGCGTGATCGGGCTGTGGGGCTGGGGAGGGCATCAAGGAGGGTGCCTTTTGCTGGGGGCAAGGGCAGCCAGGGGAGGGGCTGGCAGAAGGGGATGGGGGGAGAGTCGGGGACAGGGATGTCGTCTGTGGGTGTCCCTCCCGTGCTCACTGTGAGTGCAAGTGCGGCCCTCCCAGCCGTCCCGGCAGATGCAGGAGAAGGAGGCACCGCTGCCCACGCAGGTGCCCCCGTTCACACAGGGGTTGGGCAGGCAGCTGCTGTTCTTGGCTGCAAGGAGAGGAGGAGGAGGGAGCTTCTCACCTGGCCCTGCGCAGGCCCTGGGTCTCCATACCACACCCCCAACCCAGACAGGGCAGACAGACCCAGGGGCGAGGGGCAGGTGTGGCCCTCAAAAAAGACCCCTCCGCCCATCACGCCCAAGGGAGCGGCGCCGGGGAGGGCCCATGCCCAGCGGTCACAGGGGCGTCGGGGGCTCCTCACCAACGGTGCAGGTGCTGCCCTTCCAGCCGGGGGGGCAGGCGCAGCGGAAGGTGTCCCCGCTGTCGTAGCAGGTCCCGCCGTTGCTGCAGGTGTACGTGTCGCACTGGAACTCGCCTGTGGGCACATGGGCCGCTCAGCAGGTGGGCCCCAGACCGCCAGGGCCAGGGTCGGCGGCCGGGGCCTGCGGGCACTCACGTGAGTGGCAGGTCTTGCCCTTCCAGCCGTCGTCGCACGCGCAGTAGAAGTCGTTGACCAGGTCGTAGCAGCGGCCGCGGCTGTGGCAGGGATCGGGAAGGCAGTCGTTGGGATCTGGGGGCGAGGACGCCGGTCAGCAGGCGGGGGGTCACCGGCACTCAGGGAGGGCTTCCCGGGGGAGGAAGCCCTGGAGCTGGGCCAAGGGAGGACAGAGAGGGGCAGGGAAGGAGCGTCGTGGCGGGGAGCCGACCCCAGGTATGGGGGAGCCTGAGATTCCACCCCGTGGTGGCAGCACCCTCTGGCCAGGCCCTTCCGGGTACTGGGCCTGCGGCACCCAGACAGTAGCCCACCTCAGGGTGATGAGGGGCCCACAGGGGTGGAGGCACAGGCCGCATGGGCGGGCGCTGGAACACTCACTGGTGTCGCAGAGCTCGCCCTCCCAGCCGCTGGGGCAGAAGCAGCGGAAGGCGTCCACCTCGTCAATGCACGTGCCCCCATTGCGGCAGGGCTGGCCCAGGCAGTCGTCAATGTCTGCAGAAGCAAGCAGGGTGAGCCAGGGCCTCAGGCCAGCCCAGCCCCACCACCAGCCCGCTGTTCACAGCCACTCACTCTCATGGCAGTAGGTGCCAGTAAAGCCACTGTCACAGACGCAGGAAAAGTTGCCCCCTGGCTGGCTGACGCAGCGTCCATGGGGGCCACACACGCCAGAGGCTGCTGCGCCAGGCGCCCCGGGCCCTGCATCCGACCCGCAGCCGTCGATCACTATGGCAGGCAGTACGGTCAGGAGTCAGGCCCGCCCCTGCCCACCATCTCCCCCACCACCCCACGCCGCCCCCAGCACCTCTGCAGGCCCCGCCAGGGCACGGCTCGCGTGGCACGGAGCAGTTCTTGCCACCAAAGTCATCAGGGCAGGCGCAGTAATAGTCACCCTCTAGGTTATAGCAGCGAGCGCCATTCCGGCAGGGGCTCGGCTCACAAAGGTCGACATCCACCTGCAGGGTAGGGGGTGCCTGTGAGAGCCCAGGCCAGGCCTCTGTCCACATGAAGGTAGATCCCTGGGAACCCCCAGGCCCCTCTGCCCTGGGCCTGGCAGTGCCAGCCAGAGTCCAAGATCCCTGCCCACCTGAGACTGCCCAGGCCTTGTCAGCTGAACGTAGCTACCTGTGGGCCCCCACCCCCACCTCCACTGCAGCCCAGCTTCCTCAGCATCCCTCGGGAGGGATGTGGCCTTGGCCCCTGCTGCTGGCAGGAAGGACAGCTCCTGAGCACCTCACACACTGCCTGGCCACCCTCAGAGCCAAGACTGAGGGTCTTTTCCAGGGCCAGCCACTGCCATGCTTACAGGTTCTGAGGTCAGACCCCTGCCCTGGGCTCCAAGAAGCCCTCTGGACAGGAGGCCCATCCCCTGCACCGGAGGCCCACCCTCTGCACCACGACCAGGGCAGGATTGAGGGTGGCCGAGGGTGGTAGGGAGGTGGGTGGGGGGAGGCAGGGAAAAAGGAGAGGTAAGGGGTGGGGGTGGTAGGGTAGGGGGTGGTAGGGAGGCAGGTAACGGGGAGGCAGGGGTGAGGGAGGTGGGGAAGGGGTGGTAGGGAGGCAGGTAACCGGGAGGCAGGGGTGGGGGAGGTGGGGAAGGAGTGGTAGGGGGAGGCAGGTAACCGGGAGACAAGGGTGGGGGAGGTGGGGAAGGGGTGGTAGGGAGGCAGGTAACAGGGAGGCAGGGGTGGGGGAGGTGGGGAAGGGGTGGTAGGGAGGCAGGTAACGGGGAGGCAGGGGTGGGGGAGGTGGGGCAGGGGTGGTAGGGAGGCAGGTTATTTTAGAGGCACGGGGAAAGGGGAGGTTGGAGGAGGGGGTCCAGCACCAAAAGATGGTCAGAGGGAGGCGAGAGCATCAGCCCCGAGAGAGATGCCCACTCCAACCCAGGACTCACTCATGACAGGTGCATGCCCGTCCACCATCAGGCACCCACCCTACTCCACATACTCTGCCCGCCAGAGCCCCTTGCCCTCCAGTCCCGAGGGAGTGCACAGTTGGACAGATGGGCCTGGGCAGGCAGCAGCCCAGGGGTTCCTAGCCCAGGCCACCAGGAGACCCATCACAAGCGAGGGCCACAAGGGGCCAAGCCTGGTGACCTGTGACAGCCCCGCTTGCCCACCCAGCACCCAGGGGAGGGCTGAGCCTGGGACGCCGTGGGGACAACTCCCCCTGCGGCACTCCCGGGTCACTCAGGCCCCATGGTCGGGGACGAGGCCTGCCCTACAGCTCCTAGAGCAGCAGGTGGGGCAGGGTGGCCAGGCAGACCTCACCTCACATAGAGGCCCGGAGAAGCCCTGGGGGCAGTGGCAGCGGAAGCCGTCGGCCAGGTCCTCGCAGAGACCGCCGCTGTGGCAGGGGCTGCTGGCACACTCGTCTCGTTCCAGCTCGCAGTGCCGGCCTCCGAAGCCCCGTGGGCACACGCACTGGTACCCATTCACCAGGTCCTGGGCAGGCCAGCCAGGTGAGCCTCCCACAGGTACCCCGACGGCCCCGCAGCACCCACGCCACACCCCCTCCCGGCCCCGCCTCACCTTGCAGGTGCCCCCGTGCTGACACTGCCCGCGACAGTCGTTGACGTCTGGGGGCAGAGGAGCAGGGTCAGAGGCGGGGTCCCATGTGCCTCGGCCCACCCGCCGGCGCCCACCCGCCATACTGACTGATGTGGCAGTTGATGCCCTTCCAGCCCGGGATGCAATCACAGTAATAGCCGCCAATCAGGTTTTTGCAAGAAAAAGCGTTAAGGCACGGCTTCCCTTCACACTCATTGGCGTCTGTGAAAGAGACAAGGGGGAGCCGTGGGGCTCGGGCCCTGCCTGCCCTACAGCACCGGCACCTGGCGCCCGCAGCCCAGCAGCTCCAGCAGCAGCCCCAGCAGCCCGCATGCGTGGCCCATGTTCCTGTGCACACACTCGGAACCCTTACCCAGCTGGCAGGTAGCCCCCACCCACTGCTCGGGGCAGATGCACTCGAAGCCGTCCACCTGGTCCACACAGGTGCCACCGGCCGCACACGGGTTCGAGGCACACTCATCGATGTCTGCAGAGGATGGAGAAAGGTGGGGCCCTGGCAGTGTGAGCCGTGGGGATAAGGTCCCCATGGGCAGGTGGGGCCGCAAGCCTGGGTCTTCCTGCCACTTGTCCTCGCCAAGCCAGCCACAGCCACACGTGTGGACTTGACCACTGCACCCCATCCCCGGCGAGTTGCCCCACTCCCAGACCCCTACTGATGCCAGGCGGGAGTCCCCCACTCATGTGCAGACACTCACCAAGGGCACAGGTGGGCCCGCTCCAGCCCGACGGGCAGTGGCATTCGAAGCCGGATGGCACCTCATGGCAAGAGCCCCCATTGGCACATGGGTTGGAGGTGCAGGCATGCTCAGCTGCAGAACCACAGGGAGAGGCAGAGCTGGCAGCGAGGCCCCCAGCTTGCCACAGGCACGCCTCCCCAAGCCCACAGGTTCCGAAGCTGGGGGTCAGGGGCCCACCACACAAGAGGCCAGAGGGATGGGGCCTGACCAGCTCCCAAGGGAACCAGTCCCTGCCTGGCCAGAACTTGGGCAGCAGGCCCCCCACGTACCCTTCTCACAGTTCCTGCCCGAGTAGCCATCGGGGCAGGTGCAGCGGTACTGGTCGGGCTCAGCGTTGATGCACGTGCCTCCGTTGGTGCACGGGTGGTGGCTGCCACAGTAGTTCAGGTCTGGGGGCAGGGGTGGGATGCTCAGGGGAAAAGCAGGCCCCCCGCTCCCCGACAACCCACCCTTCGATGGTAGAGCATCAGGCCCACCACCCCCCACCACTACCTTTGTCGCAGAGCAGGCCGCCCCAGTTGGTCTCACAGTTGCACTGCCAGGGCTCCACGCAGCTGCCGTGCACGCAGCCGGGGTATGGGACACACTCATCGCAGAACCTCCCTTGCCAGCCGTAGCTGCACCTGGGGGAAGGCGGAGGGGCGCAAGACCCAGTGAGCTGTGGCACCTGAAAGGGTGGCAGAGGAGCCAGGCACAGTCACCCAAGCCACACCCAGGAGCGGCACCTCAGGCCTTTGAACTGGAGCAGCCCGAGCCGGGCAGGGGTTGCGGCCCCGCAGGCCAGCCCCACTGTCACGGGCATTCCCGGCCGCTGGCTGCCGGCGGTCAGTCCCAGCTGTCCCGTCACTCCTCCCTGAGCTATTTTGGGACTCACTCGTGAGCTGGGCCCTGAGAGCAGGCGCCAGGAAAGGAAGGCCCTGCCGGGACCCCGGGGATGAGAACGCCGGCTCGGACTCACCACGTGCTGCAAGGGCTGGGTGGCACCAGGGGCTGGGCAGGCCGGTGGGCAGCAGGGGAGCACTCCTGGCCCTGCCTCGGCCATGTGGCCCTGGGCACAGCACATACCCTCACCCCCACCTCAAAGATAGTCATTTCGCTCGCTCCCAGTCAAGTCCCACAAGCTACCCATCTCATAGATGGGGCTACTGAGGCCCACAGGCTAGCCTGGGCTGGCCCTGCTCAGGGCAGTTCCTGACCCTGCAGGAGCTCCACCTGCACCCTGGAAACGAGAGGCCTCGTGGCCCCCCGGCCACAACCCCCAGGCCTCGCCCTGCTCCAGGCTATCGGCCAACGTCCCGTCTTGGGAGTCCTCCAGAAGAGGGCAGGTGGCCAGGGAGAACTTGGCCTGACTCAAGGGTGCCTCCGTCAGGGGAGAGAGCCATGACGACACCCCAAGGCCCAGCGGGCTGCCATCCAGGCCCTGCCGGGACTCCCAGGGGGCCCTTCCTAGAACTCTCTGGTCCTGCAGGATGGGAATGTCGTCCAGGCCACGTCACTTCCACACCGGCACCCGCAACACTTTATTTTTGTAAAAGGAAAGAACCACGGCCCTTCCTGAGCCGCCCTCAAGCCACACAGCCAGCACCGAAGGCCTATCAGCCCAGTTCAGCTGCCACAAATGGGGAAACTGAGGCTGGGGAGAACGTGTCTCCAGCATCCAGCCCAGCATGGTATCCAGCCCAGCATGCACAGTGGCCCATGCGGGTGGCCTCGCGTCCCGCCTGCAATTCCTCCTCCATGGACATAGAGGCCCAAGCTCAGGGTGGGGCTGTGACACACCTTGGGTCATCCGCCAGGGAGCGCCACAGCCGGGCTCAGAGCCCAGACCTCGTGGGTCCCAAGGGCGTGCTCTCAACCCTGGGCGGGGCAGCCCACGCCAGGCCCCCACCTCCTGGTTTCCCCAGCCAGCAGCCCCAGGGCCCTGGAGAGGCGGTGGCAGGAAGGCATGGCCATCTCCGCAGCATCCGGTGGGGGGGGCGTCCTGCACTGGAACCTGAGCCGAGGCTGTCAGCAACAGCTGGGCCTCCCCCACAGGGCCAGCAAGAGGGGCAGGCGGGGCTCACCTACTGCCCCCACCCACCAGGCCCCCCGGACTCCGTCTCCTCATCTTCCTGTGGGGAAAGGGCAGGGATGGCCAGCTTCCCTACTGCCTTCCTCCAGCCTTGGTGGGACATCGCGGCTGCCAGCCAACAGCCATCCAGGGAGGGTGGCACTGCCATCCAGGTTGTGTGATGCACGCTGGGCCAGGCGAGGGTGAGCAGGGCCGACTCCCGTGGGCCTACATCTACATCTGCCCAGACCAGGCCCACCCTGTTGCACTTTCTGAGACTCAACCTGCCGGGAATCCCTGCGTGTGCAAGTGACCAGGTGGGCGACCCCAGCCCTCCTTGCCTCCCTGCTCTGGGACCAGCCAGGAAAGCTCCTCACAGCCCTCCAGGCCACTCAGCCGTGGGGCCTGTGGAAAGGTCACCCACCTCCCCACCTTGGCTCCCAACTCAGCTGGTTCCCAAACCCCCACTCCTCTCTGCAACGCCATGCTGTGTGATCCTGGGGAAATCACTCAGCCTCACTGTGCTCCAGGGTCCTCGTCCCATGGAGGCAAACCCACTCCTCAGAGGGAGGTTCCGGGAGCCCTGAAATCCAAGGCTGGCTGGAGGGTGGTACTCACCTCCACCTGCTGTCTCTCCATCCACTTGTGCCCCTCTCTCGGGCTCCCCAGCTTGCTCACACACACTAAGCACCACGGCTCGAAGCCCACGCCCACCCCAGACCCTGGGCCCCAGTCCCTCTGGTTCCCCCCCGCGACTTCTCTGCTCCACTCTAGGGCAAAGCTGCCAGTCCCCTGGCTGGATCCCCCCCACACCCTGGTCCGGGTCCAGAAACCTCCACTGTCCGGACTTGGCTGCAGGGCCCCAGCCACTCCCTCGTGGAGGCCCTTGCTGGCTCCTCATCCATCCGCCCTGACCTGCGGCAGCTGGGACTTGCTTCTTGGCCTCTCTCCTCTCCGTCTTTCCCCCTTTGCTGTCTGGGCTTTCTTTCTTTTTTTTTTTTTTTTTTTTTGAGACGGAGTCTGGCTCTGTCGCCCGGGCTGGAGTGCAGTGGCCGGATCTCAGCTCACTGCAAGCTCCGCCCCCCGGGTTTACGCCATTCTCCTGCCTCAGCCTCCCGAGTAGCTGGGACTACAGGCGCCCGCCGCCTCGCCCGGCTAGTTTTTTGTATTTTTTAGTAGAGACGGGGTTTCACCGTGTTCGCCAGGATGGTCTCGATCTCCTGACCTCGTGATCCGCCCGTCTCGGCCTCCCAAAGTGCTGGGATTACAGGCTTGAGCCACCGCGCCCGGCCTGTCTGGGCTTTCAACACTGCCTGAATGCCACAGGCCCCCCACAGACCCCGCGGGGCTGAGGCCAGGCCTCTCCCACGAGCTTTCTGGGTATCTCTGGGGACAGGGCGGGCATCGCCTCTCCACATCCACCTAACCTCTGCCCTGCCTGCTCCCCTGCGGCAGTCCTCCTTCAGTCACGATGGCTCCACTACGCAGCGGCTTGGGGTTCTTCCTGACCCCAGACTCTTCCTCCTTGATTAAATCCATCCACAAACCCCTGGGCTCCAACCCAGGATGCCTGCAGGACCCGTGCCCCTCTCCCCCTTCCGCTGGCCCCTCCCCCCGAACCCCCACATGCCCCACAGCAGCCTCCTCCTCACAGCCTGCCTCTCACAGCCTCCCGTCTGGTGCTTCTCCACTCAACAGCTACCACAGCCTTCCCACCCACCTTGCCCAGCTACAAACCTGCCAGCAGCCCCTTCCTCTCTCCCTGGTCCTGCAGGCCTCATCTCCCACCACCGGTCTGCTCTGCCACCCCTCGCCTGCTGGTCTCACTTGTCGGCCGCTTGCCGCCTACCCCCCCACATGGACAGGGTTACTGTGTCCTCTGCCCGTGCCCCATCTTTGGGTGGCCTGCAGCCTCCAGGTCTCTGCCGCTTGGTGATGTGACTGTCCATCCAGCCTCCCCAATCTCTCCTCACCATCCTCACAGGGCTGCCGCCATCAGACATACCCCACGCTCAGACACGCACCTACTGCACTAAGGAGCATCCCGAGCACACGGCCCGGCTCTCACAGGCTGCGCGCGCGACCTCCAGCCAGCGCCGGGTGACTCCTGAGAGCAAGGCCGCGTGTGCCAGCGAGGATGTGAGGGCAAAGGGTGCGAGGGCAAAGGCGGGCTGGCGGCACACTCACCTGCACTCCCCAGGCACGGTGCATCCCCCGTGGAGCAAATTACACCCTTGTTTACACACAGCTGCGAACAGAGAGGAGCGAGAGGCACCGCTGCAGCCAGCCTGGCGGCAAAGCGCGTGCCCAGGGCCCTGCCCGAGGCCCTCCCTGCCCTCCACGTGGCCCGGCAGCCCCCTCACCTTCCTTGCACTCCTTCCCCATCCAGCCATCCATGCAGGCCTTGTTGCCATACTGGTCGCAGGTGTAGTGGCCAAAAAAGTCGTTGCGGGGCCGGCAGAACTTGTTGCAGGTGGCGCTGTAGTAGTTCTCGTCACAGCGCACACGGATCTGCAGCTCCAGGTGCGCCACGTGGCCGCTGAAGTGCAGGCTCTTCCAGCGGTCCTCCGGGTTGATCATGCCAGCATGCGACACCCGCTCGATCAGCAGCTCCTCTTGGGGAGGCGGCACAGTCAGCACAGGCCAGAGACACCAGCCCAGCCAGGTGGCCTCCAGGAACAACGGGGACGGGGCAGAAGTCTGCGGCCGCCGCAAGGCCGGGGCACAGCAGGCGGCAGCAGCACTCCGAGGGCAGGGCCCCTGGCCAGACTGCTACAGAAAGCTCAGGGCCCCGAGAGGCCTATCCCTCCCACCACCAAGCCTGCGCTCCTGCTCCCACCTTAAACGCAGAGGGCTGGGGGGCCCAGCTAGGGGCGGGGGGTCCTGCAGGGAGGGCTGCCGAGACCATGGGCTCCACAGAGAAGGCATGACTGCTGCCAGGGGGTGAGTCCCGTCTCCCACACCTGTGCCCACCCACCCACAGCCCTGCTCCAACACCTGCACACAGCTGGGCACCGTGTCCAGCCCTCACCGGCACAGGCATGGCGCTCAGTTGCCCTCCCCTCTCCTGTGCTGTGACTTGCTCCCAGAAGTGCCAAACACCGCTACCGTCCCCACCTTAAAACAACCCTCCCCTCAGGCCCCCAAGACAGGCACAGGTCCTGAGACCTGCCGGCTAAGCCTCACTTTAAGTAAGACAATGGGAGATCAGGGGCCAGGGGCACCGCAGCTGCTGGTGCTGGTATGCAAAGCCCGTGATGCCAGTCCCTGCGCTTCGGCACAGGCTCGATGTTTTCCACAATAAAGGGTGAACAGGTCCTCCAGACCCCAGCTCTCCCGCCTCGTGGGCCAAGGCCTGGGAGGACACTGAGCTGGCCCACTCCCCAAGGGGCCTCCCGGCCGCCCCAGCCTCTCCAGGCCCACATCATCAAGAGCCCTGACGACCTTACTTGGGCCTCAGCCCAACTGTTCCCCAGCCACCCCCTCAGGGAACACCACTGCCCTGAGTTGCTGGGGTCCCCACAGCTGCTGCTCCCCACCTGGCACCCCTGCTGCCATCCCTGCCCTGTAAACAGCCCCTCCACTCTGCTGGCAGCCAGGATGCCCTGGCCCTGCTCTCTCACCACCTCCAACCCATTGGCCAACCCCATGTCTCCACTTCTGAGAGCAGCCAGAGTCTCCCTCATTCCCTCAGACTGCTCCTGGTCCAGGTCACCCTGACACGCCCAGATTCATGGCACAGCTCCTCCTCGGTCTCCGTCCTGGCCCCACAGCCCACCCTCCATAAGGCAGCTAGAGCTTGCCAGACAGAGCCCGTGTCTTCTCAGTGGTGTGCCAGCCCCCATGATCTGAGCCCTGCCCCGGCGGCCCCTCCTGCACAGCAAGCGCGCTCCTGCCTGAGCCTTCACATGAGCAGCTCCCTCGGCCTGCGGGTACTTCCGCATCCACCCACGGAAGTCATCCCCCCATTACCCCTGCGGGGCCCTGCAGAGCCCCTGACCAGATCAGCCAGCTAGCAGGTGGGCCTCAGGGAGAGGGCCCCCAAGGCTCCATGCTCCAGTACAGACAGGTAGAGGGGGCCACAAAGCCAGAGAGACACTCAACGGTGTCCCCTCCACTAAGTCACTGACATGGGCCCCAAAAGAGCACACCCAATAGGAGAACAACATAGGCAAAGCTAGGACTGGGGAAGAGAGTGCATGCACAGCTCTGCAAATCCCAAACGTGGCAGAGCTTCCTGGCAGCCAAAGCAAAAAGGGAAACAGCACACATGATCCTCAGAGTAAAGAAAGGCTTTGTCCCAAGCAGGCAGAGGACATGGGCCCTGCCACAGGTGCCCTGAAGCTGAGAGGCGCTGCCACCTGGCCCAGGGCTCACTCACCATTCGGGGTGGTATCGTTGTCCCAGTCCCAGGCCTCCACGATGAGGGTGAAGGAGCGCTGCAGATATGGAGAGGCGGGTCAGGTGCCTGAGGCCACACCTGCCTGCTTTATTCAGGGTGGGACAGGGCCCAGGGCTCCAACCTGCCCCCGGGTCTGCCAGGCTCTGGCCTTTCCTCCCCAGCCAGGGACCCCCTCCTAGAGTCCTCACAGGACCCACCACCCTCCTCATCCTCAGGCCACATCCTCTGCAGACCCCAAAATAACCCAGCTCAAGGGAGGGAGACTGCCCCTCCAGGACATGTGGGCTCAGGGGCCTGGGCTCCCTACCGCTGGGGTGCCAGAGGCCCAGCCTGCCCTGAGCTGGCTTAAGTCAGCATGGAGCACAGGAAGAGCGACCAGGGGGAGAGGTGGGCAAGGGGCAGCCTGGCTGGAGTGGCCACAGACTAGGGCCCCACAGGTAGCCGGGACCTGAGCGTTTCCAGTGGAACCCCTTGGTGCCTCACTGGGGGTGACCACGCGAGAGAATGTGGGGCCCCATCGCCACGCTGGCAGCCTCTACCAGGTGCACGGGGTGGCCAAGGACAGGGCACCCAGCCAGAGTCCCTAACAGGCCCGAGCTCAGGTCCTGCAGGTACATAGCACACAGGCAAACCCACACCCACCTCCACCCCCACACAGGACACGTGGCAGGAGAAGCCCCTGTGGTACGGTTGGGGAAACTGAGGCCAAGAGGTCCTGGGACTGCCCAGCACAGCCTCAGACCATGGCCACTCCTCCCCCTCTGCCCCCGGGCCAGCTGGCCCTTGTACCCCAGCCATGGTGACAGGCGATGCTGTCAGCCAAGCAAAGAGGCCACAGGGCTGGCCCCCTGCTCCACCTAGTGCAGTCCACGGAGACTGTCACTCACAGGCATGCTCAGACAGGTGCGACCCCCAGGACATGCCCTGTACTGCCCAGCACTGGGTACCCACATGCCACAGCCTCTCAGCCCTCACTGCCCAGGAATCCCACAGCTCCACCCCTGGTGTGCCTGTGGCCCCTGAGCCCAGCCCTGGCTCCATCTGGGTAGGGCCCACAGGAGGGGGCTGGGGCTGAGCCACCTCCAGGCCTGCTGGCTTCCCACCCCAGGGGATGCTGCACTGGGCAGTGTCCGGGCAGGCCAGGCTTGTCCATCCCTCAGCGCCCCTTATCCACCCAGCCCCAAAGCCTGGCTATGCTGGGGAAAACCATACTTCCCCAGCAAGGCCCAACCCCATGCCTGCCAGCCCCTCCCTGGTCACCACCCCACCCCGGCCCCGGTGCCTCGGCCCCATCCAGCTAAGGACAGGCTTGGCCTCCCAAGATGTCTCAGAAGAGTACACTCCACGTCCAGCCCTCCCCTAACCAACCTGCTGCCAGCCACACCCAGCCCAGCCTCCAGGACCCCCACCTAGTCCCCCACCCCACACCTCCAACTGTCCCTCAAATATGGACACCTAGGGCCCAACACAGCAGCCAACCTGGGCCTCACTCACGGCTGTGCAACCCTGGCCTCCCTTCCTGAGCCCCTGCCTGCAGAACACCCAGGGATGGCTGGAGGAGCCTCACCCAGCTGGGAGCACAGGATGGAAGTGGGGGGCCATCCCCAACACGCTCCTAGAACCCTCCCTAGCCACGTCAAGCTGTCACCAGGCCCTCAATCCCACCTCTTAAGTCTCCCTTAAACCTGTTTTCCCACATCCGCCATGGTGCCGCCAGGCCACGGGGCCCAGTCCCCGCCCATCTCCGAGGCTATCAGGGTCTGCAAACCTCTGCCTACAGGCACCAGACGATCCCCAGAGCTCTGTCCACATGCCTCCCAAGGCTCCATCCACACCCCCACACAGAGCTCCACCACACCCCCGCTGAGTTCAGTCCATACCCCCCAGAGCTCAGTCCACACCCCCAATAACTCAATCCACATCCCCCAACAGGCTCCATCCACACTCCCCAACAGGGCTCCGTCCACACCCCCAATAACTCAATCCACACCCCCCAACAGGCTCCGTCCACACCTCCCCAGAGCTCCGTCCACACCCCACAAAGACCTCCGTCCACACTACCCCCAGGGCTCTGTACACTCCCGAAGAGTTCCATCCAAGAGCCGCCAAGAGCTCCATCCATATTCCCCGCAAGGCTCCATCCATACCCCCACCGGACTCTGTCCACCCCACCCCCAGCGCTCTGTCTACAACCCCCACCAGGGCTCTGTCTACACCCCGCAAGAGCTTTGTCCACAAATCGCCCCCATCAGCTCCAGCCACACCCCCAACCCCCAGAGCTCTGTCCACACCCTCCCAGCTCACAGCACCCTTGGGGCTCCTGAGGCTCCCACCCATCCCCACCCACCCATCCCAGCCTATCCGCCCATCTGCCAGGAGCACCATCCTTGCAGCTGCACCTGGCCAAGCCCTTCCCCACCCCTGGTGACAGCTGGAGCAACCAGCCGCTTCCCAGGCATCGGGCATTTGGTTCCTTCTTTCCTTCATTCATTCACATTAAGTGTGCAGCAGGCATGCCTCTGCCACCAAGGATGACAACCTATGGCCAGTGGGGCTCGGGGAAAGCAGCAGGGGGCAGGGGCTGTTATTCTTTTTTTTTTTTTTTTTTTTTTGAGACAGTCTCGCTCTGTCGGCCAGGCTGGAGTGCAGTGGCCAGATCTCAGCTCACTGCAAGCTCCGCCTCCCGGGTTTACGCCATTCTCCTGCCTCGGCCTCCCGAGTGGCTGGTACTACAGGCGTCCACCACCTCGCCCAGCTAGTTTTTTGTATTTTTAGTAGAGATGGGGTTTCACCGTATTAGCCAGGATGGTCTCGATCTCCTGACCTCGTGATCCGCCCGTCTCGGCCTCCCAAAGTGCTGGGATTACAGACTTGAGCCACCGCACCCGGCCAGGCTGTTGTTCTAATAAGGCCAGGCCAATGGGTCACGGTGGCTCACGCCTATAATCCTTTAAGAGGCTGAGGCAGGCAGATCACCTGAGGTCAGGAGTTCGAGACTAGTCTGGTCAACATAGTGAATCCCCATCTCTACTAAAAATACAAAAATTAGCCAGCCATGGTAGCAGGAGTCTGTAATCCCAGCTACTCGGGAGGCTGAGGCAGGAGAATCACTTGAACTCAGGAGGCAGAGGCTGCAGCGAGCCGAGATCGCACCATTGCACTCCAGGGCAACCAGGGTGAAACTCCGTCTCAAAAAAAAAAAAAAAAAAAAAAGCCAGGCCAGGCTTTGAAGGGGTGGTGTTGGGATTGAGGCTGCAGGGCATGAGGAAGTGAAGGAGCTGCATCGCAGAGCCCACAAGGAAGCCCACGGGCTGAGAACGCAGAGCCCACGGGGACAGTGGGGTCATACCATAGATCCAGACCCTAGCACGGACTTCCTTCCTGAGGCTAAGCGAAGTGGATGACTGTCGGGGGTCTGAGTGAGGACTTTGGGGGTCTGAGTGAGGACTTTGGGGGTCTGAGTGAGGACTGTCGGGGGTTTGAGTGAGGTCTGTTGGGGGTCTGAGGAATGTTGGGGGTCTGAGTGAGGTCTGTTGTTGGGGGCCTGGGTGAGGACTATTGGGGGTCTGAGAAAGGACCGTTGTTGGGGTCTGAGTGTGGACTGTCGGGGGTCTGAATGAGGTCTGTTGTTGGGGGTCTGAGTGAGGTCTGTTTGGGGTCTGAGTAAGGACTGTCGGGGGTCTAGAGTGAGGTCTGTTGTTGGGGGTCTAAGTAAGGACTGTTGTTGGGGGACTGAGGACTGCTGGGGGTCTGAGTGAGGACTGTTGTTGGGAGTCTGAGTGAGGTCTGTTGTTGGGGGTCTGAGTGGGGTCTGTTGAGGGTCTGAGTAAGGACTGTTGTTGGGGGTCTGAGTGAGGACTGTTGTTGGGGGTCTGAGTGAGGTCTGT
>NC_037675.1:106708327-106716003 GCF_003255815.1 Theropithecus gelada
GAGGACTGTTGGGGATCTGAGTGAGGTCTGTTGTTGGGGGACTGAGGACTGCTGGGGGTCTGAGTGAGGACTGTTGGGGGTCTGAGTGAGGTCTGTTGTTGGGGGTCTGAGTGAGGTCTATTGGGGGTCTGAGTGAGGACTGCTGGGGGTCTGAGTGAGGACTGCTAGGGGGCTGAGTGAGGTCTATTGGGGGTCTGAGTGAGGACTGCTGGGGGTCTGAGTGAGGACTGCTAGGGGGCTGAGTGAGGTCTATTGGGGGTCTGAGTGAGGACTGCTGGGGGTCTGAGTGAGGTCTATTGGGGGTCTGAGTGAGGACTGTTGTTGGGGGTCTGAGTGAGGACTGTTGGGGGTCTGAGTGAGGACTGCTGGGGGTCTGAGTGAGGACTGCTGGGGGTCTGAGTGAGGACTGTTGTTGGGGTTCTGAGTGAGGACTGTCGGGGGTCTGAGTGAGGTCTGTCGGGGGTCTGAGTAAGGAATGTTGGGGGTCTGAGTGAGGACTGGGACTCACCAGGCTTATAACAGTCACTCTAGCCGCTGGACAGGAACCAGCAGGGCCAGGAAGCAGCAATAGTGAGGTGAGAGGATGGGGCCAGCATGGGTCTGAGAGCAGCTTCGGCCACGGGGCAGGCAGAGGAAAGCCAGGCCTCCCGGTCTCCCGGTACAGCCACATCTGAGCTTCAGGGCCAGCAGGGAGCTCCTCTCAACTCCCAGGAAACCTCATGCCAGCCACTCAGGTAAGATTACTGCCACCTTTGCCTGAGCCCAAGGCTCCGGTTACCTGCTCCCGCAGGGACGTGCGCCTGCCCGCCCGCCGAGAGGGCCTCGCCGCCCGCCAGCTGGGGTCCCTACACCTGGATGGCAGGAAGTCATCCAGAGCGAACCTGAGCCAGCTGACAGGGCGGTACCTGCCTCACCCCACCTGCCAGCCCTCCCAGCTCCTCTTCTTCCCCAGGGGCCAGCCTCCAGAACTCATTTGCCTTCTCTGTGAATAGCAACCTCTCACCCCCGTCCTTCCAGGACTCAGTTGCCTCCTCTGGGAATAGCAACCTCTCACCCCTGTCCTTCCTGCCTGGCAGGCCATGGTCTGGGACAGGGTTTTGTCAACACCAAACCCCTAGAACACAGGAGGGACAATAGGGCCTGGGTTGGGTTGGGGGTGAGGGGCATGTTGCCCTTCTAGGAATGGGGCTGGGACATGTGGGGATGTGGGCCTGGTGCTGGCAGGGGCAATAGGGGCTGGGTGGACTGGGGATCTGGGGACAGGTCAGAGACCCATCACCTGCCCAGGTTCCCCAGCAAGCAGGGAGAGGAACCAAGGCCCTCCCTCGAGGCCAGCCTAGCGGGGCTATGACCCTGCCCAGCCTCTGGAGGCCAAGAGGGAAGGGCTTCATCCCTGCAGGCCCACCTAAGCCTCTCCCTGCAAGCCTGGCCTGACCCACCCCCACCGCACAAGCAGACCCCCAGCCCAACTTCATCTCCCACCATCTGATTGCCTCCTCCCCAGCCCAAACCCTCAAGGCTAAGTCTAAACCCCTCCTCCTGTACCCAGGCAGGGGCAACAGCAGTGGCACAAGTCAGAGGACAGGCAGACAAGGCAATAGATGTTCCACCCCAGGCCAGGGCACCTCAAAGCCCAGAGTATCCCACAGCCCAGGGCACCGCATGGCCCAGCATACTCCAAGACCCAGGGTACTCCAGGTCCAGGGTACCCCAAGACCCAGGACACCCAGGTCGAGGGCATCCCAAAGCCCAGGGTACCCCAGAGCCCCAAAGCACTGCATGGCCCAATATACCCCAAGACCCAGAGTACCCCAGGTCCAGGGTACCCCAAAGTCCAGGGTATCCTAGGTCCAGGGCCCCCAAAGCCCAGGGTACCCCAGAGCCCAAAGCACTGCATGGCCCAGCACACCCCAAGGTCCAGGGCACCTTAAAGCCCAGGACGCCTCAGGCCCAGAGCACCCAAAGCACAGAGTACCCCACAGCCCAGGGCACCCTAGATCCAGTACACCCCACAGCCTTGTGTACCCCATGGCCCAGTGCACCCCCAGTCCAGGGCACCCCAAAACTCAGGGCACTCCAGGTCCAGGGCACCCCCAGCCCAGGGCACTGCATGGCCCAGCACACCTCATGGCCCAGGGTACTCCAAAGCCCAGGCACCCTAAGTCCAGTGTACCCCCGCCCAGTGTACCCCCAATCTACAGCATCCCAAAACTCAGGCCACCCAGGTCTAGGGCACCCCAAAGCCCAGGGCACTCCAGGTCCAGGGCCCTGCACGGTCCGGGCCAACACAGCCTCCTAGACCTGCTCCCCCGCAACGCCCCGACTTGGTTTCTTCCCCTCGGCCTCACATCAGTCTCCCGCCCCCCACAGAGCACCAGGCTTGGTGCAGGCGCCAGGAGCTCCAAGCACAGATACATTTCCTGAAACCTGAGCTTCTGAGAGGCCCAGGCCTCTGCCACCACTGTCACCCGAGGGAGGGAAGAGGGGGTGGGGGCAAACACCATCCCCAGGGCTCTGGGCCCCAGGGCCGCAGCAGGAGGAGCAGACCAAAGCCCACCTCACGCAGGAACCCAGACGCCCATGCTCCACACCAGAGACCAGCCAGGGCCTTGCCTGGGTGCACCTCCCCATCCCCAGCACACCCCCTCTAGGTCCCAGGCCCCCCACTGTGAAGACAGTGGCAGCCGGGGCCTGCTAGCACCTGCCACAAAGCGCAGGGTACAACTGATGCCAGCCACACCCCGCTAGGCCTGGGATGTGGGGATAGGAACCCCGCTCAGGCCTGAGGTCTGGGGACAGGGACTCCGCTCAGGCCTGTGGTCTCAGGACAGTGACCCCACTCAGGCCTGGGGTCTGGGGACAGGGACCCCATTCAGTCCTGGGGCTGGGGATAGGAACCTCACTCAGGCCTCTAGCCTGAGGATAGGGACCCCACTCAGGCCTAGGGTCTAGAGACAGGGACCCTGCTCAGGCCTGGAGTGTGGGGACAGGCACCCCGCTCAGGCCTGGGGTCTGGGGATAGGGACCCTGGCTGGGACCTGGGGTCTGGGGACAGGGACCCCGCTCAGGCCTAGGTCTGGGGACAGGGACCCTGGCTGGAGCCTGCGATTGCAGATTCTCGTCTTCCCACCCCCACCCCACCACCAGCAGCTCAGACCGGAGCCGGGCTCCATAAGCGCCCCTTCATTGGCCTAGCTTGCTTCTCTCATAGACACCACGGAGCAGCCCAGGAGGGCCCCTGAGAGCCACAGTCCCCTCCCACCCAGGCCTGCTGCCTGCTCCCCGACCCGCACCCCCCACCCCACCCCCGCCTTCCTATCATGCTGCAGCTTTGACCCTTCAGTCCACCCTCAGGGACCAGGGACAAACCCCCAGCCCACTCTCCAAACCTCCCTAGCCAAGGGCAGTCCTCCCTGGCTCCTACGGTCCCCATGTTGCCTGGGCACTGAAAGCCTCACCCTGCCCCCATACCAAAGCTTTGAACAAGAACCCCAGTGTACAAGGCGGACATGCTCTGAGTTCCCCCCAGGGCTCTGGGCCCCAGGGCCATGGCAGGGGGAGCAGACTGATGCCCACCCAGCACAGGAACCCAGACACCCATGGTCCACACCAGACCGGCCAGCTCTCCTGGTCCCTACTGGGAAGGTGTGGGAAGAAGGTGTCTCCGTGTGCAGACAGGATCCCCTGAAGGTGGGGTCGGGAGGCCAGGGCCCTGTCAGCCCCAGCCCCAAGCTCAGAAAAAACAGGAAGCAGCGTGGGGCTGAACCTCACGCCTGCCTCGAGCAGCTTAGGTGGCCCCAGGCACAGACCTCAGCCTGGCCCACCTTGAGCCCCAGTCGGGCTGGATACAGGGGGCAGGCTCTGTAAGAGCCTTCCTCCCTAGGGCGAAGAGAGGAGAGGAGAGGGAAGGCTGGGAAGGGGAGGTACTGGACAGTTCTGGGAGCCAGGCTGGGGGCACAAGCAGAGCCTGAGCTGGGAGCCCAGCAGCCCTATCTGACTTCATGAGACCCGCAATGAAAAAGCACCACCGTGCCCATTTCACAGGAGAGAAAAGCTCAGCCCCAGCACCTTCTGATGGCCCAGGACCTCAGGCCTCCTGAGCTGACAGATACAGGGTCAGCCACAGGCCCACCTCCTGTATCTGCAGGGCCCTCACCCATCCCGTTCTCCTCATGAGCCCAGATCTGTCACGGGGACCATGCTCCACCCACGCCACCCCGCACAGCTGCCCTGGAGCCCAGCACGCACATGCCGAGACAGAACAGGAGAGACCCTTGCTGGCAGGCAGGCTCCTGGGCTCCTGGCTCCAGAGATGGACCAGCCAGGCAGGCACGGCTTCCAGCTGCACCTCTGAGGGCGGGGCCCTGGCTGCCCAGGTCACAGCCAACTGCCACCACCCTGCTCCTCCCTCAGCCAGCAGGTGCCCCCTGGGCCTGCCACCTACCAGGCCGCAGAGCAAAGCTCCCCGTTGCCCCCACCATGACACTACTCCTCTCCAAACCTCCATCACCACCTGCCACGCCTACAGAGCACCCGGGGTGCGTGCACACACGCAACCGGGAGAATGTGGCCTTACCCTGCCAGCTACAAGTCAGGCACCAGGACCAACCCAGGCTGATACCGGCCTCCTGGGGACGTCTAGGGGTGGAGCCAGGAGAGGAGGGGCAGCCAGGCAGCCTGCTGGCACGTGGTCCACCACCTCTCCACATCTAAGACCCCGGGCCCACCCACCAAGGGAAGCTGAGCCTGAGACCAGCACAGATTCATGAGTTGTAGACAGCACACAGACCCCGGCCAAGAAGCCAGGCCAGGGGGCAGAGGGCCATCCAGCCAGGCCTGGGTCACCAGCAGAGACCACAAGGTGGGAGACTCACTCAGGGGGTAGGGGGCAGAGGGAGTGAATGCAGAGCCCAGACTCCCCAACTCCTCTTCCACAAGGCCCTCTCATACCCTTTACTCCACAGAGCCCAAGAGTCCTGCGGGCCTGGGCAGGATGCCACCCTAGCCTCCAGGCTGAAACCCCTCAAGTCCCAGGGAGCCTGAACTTCCTGTCACAGCCAAGTACACCTCAGATCACCGCACAGAGCAGGACCTCAGCAAGTCAGGGCAGTGTGGCCACGGGCTGCTGCCGCCCGAGTGCAAATACCAGGGTGCTGGCATCACGGCACAGCTCTCGCCTGGCAGCCAGGCCACATGGCAGGAGAACAGGGCTGCCCCCAAACATGCAGCTATGCCTCTGCCCCGGCCCCCAACCCAGAGACAGGCCGCCTGCCCCCTCCTGGGGCATTCGAGGAACCGGCTGGAAGCAAGAGGCAGGGAGGTGAGCTGGCCCCGAAACCCAGTGCCCGGACTCCAAGGAAGGCAAGGGCCTGCCCAGTCCCATCCCACACCTGACCGGCTGGCCAGCGGGGCGAAGAGCCAGGGCGGACACGCGATAGCCCGCCACATTCCTCCAAGACCTCCCTGCCCCCACACCCACTGCTGCCAACTCGAGCAGAAAACACATCCTCAGGTAGCGATGTGGGGCCACGCTGGCTCAGGCCCAGGTGCAGATGACAGGCTGCGGGCCCTGCTCAGACCTGCCTGCCGCGCTGCCGTGGGGGCGAGGAGCTGGGCTTCTCACAACTGCCTGGGCCCTCCCATGCCTGCCCCTGCCTTTTCCATCAGGGGGACACTTTCCCCACTCTGAGGCCCCTCGGGTCAAGGGATACCCAGCGGGGTGCTCAGGGGTTGAGGACATGGCCAAAGGGGACTGTGGCCAGCTTCCACAGGTGGGAGCTCAGGAAGGGGTGAGGATAGGGGCAGCAGGCAAGGCCACCAGCCAGTGCTTCAAAGGTACAGCACAGGACTGGGAGCCAGACACGGCAGGCCCAACTGGCATGACCTCGGCAGGGCTTGCCCTCAACTCACAATCTCTTTGGGGCCCAGGATACCAGGCACTCCTGTGCCTCCTGCTGGCTGGGGCCACTTCCTGGCTCCCAGATCCATCTACTCCCTGATCACAAGTCTGCATGGTTTTCTCATTCCAGCACCCACCCAGTTCCAGCTCCCCAGCAGAGTGACCAAGCAGGGAAGGACCTCTTGGCAACAGGGCAAGGCCCTGCTCCAGGGAATGAGGTAAGGCGCCCAAGGCCTGGGACTGCCCACCTACCACTACCCGCCCACCAGCCCACTGGGATGAGTACCTGTTTCCCAGTGACACTGGACCCCTACCACCCTTCCTCCCAGCATGCCCAGGCCAGGGCCCCTGCCTGACTGGCTACCTGCCAGGAGAGACCAGAGAGCCCCAACTCAGTTTCTGCGCCTCCAAAGAGTAACAAAACCAAAAAAATCCACAAACAGGGCAGTGCCACAGAAGATCACAGCACCAGGATCCCACTATCTCTGCTTCTGAAGGATCTTGGGCCGGCATCGGGGGCTTTCGCCGACATAGGCGTTAGGCGTTAGGCTCTCCTGGGCCTAGGTCCCCCGGCGCCCGCCCGTGCCCCCCAGGCATCCAGGAAACTGCAGGGCAGGCACAGGCTGGCCACGGGCCCGGGGCGGCTCCGTCAGGGCCTGCCCTAGACCAGCCCCAGCACGCGCTGCGCACATGCCTCCGCGGCCTGCCCGGGACCTGGGCACGTCGCCTCGCCTCCCCACCCAGACAGACACGCGCAGGGCGACGCAGGCACACGCCACAGGCCGCCGCGCACGCGGGACGCCGCCGCCCCGCCCCCGCCGCGACCCCGCTCCCGGTGGCCCCGTGGCCCCGGCGCGCCCACGTGGCCAGGCGCGGACCGAGCCCCCAGAGCACGCGCCCCCTGCCGGCCCCGCCCCGCCTCGCCTAGGCGCGCTCGGCTCGCACGCAGACCCAGCCGCAGGTGCTGGGAGGCCGCGGAGCGCGAGGGGCCGGGGCGCGGAGGGAGAGGGAAGGGCTGGAGAACCGAGGTGGAGCACACGTACCGGCCAGGCGAACTGGAAGGGGATGATGACGAGGCCCGGGTCCTGGTCGCCACCAGCCCGGGCCCGCGCCCGCGCTCGGTCCCCCGCAGCGCCCGCCGGCGGCAGGTAGAAGGAGTTGCCGCCCAGCACGGGCGTGGCGCCGTGGCCGTAGCTGCAAGGCCCCGTGGGCGTCACCTTGGCCTGGTACTCCTTAAGGCACACGCGCACGTACGTGTCGCACTCGTCGTGGCCGCAGCCCCCCGCGCGCGTTGTCCTGCCGTCGCCGTCACAGCAGGCGCCGCTCAGCAGCTCCCCGTTCACGTTCCGCAGCGCGCTCAGCTGCAGCTCGAAATAGCCCATGGGCCGCGCCGCCTAAAAATAAGGCAGCGGGAGAGCGGAGGGAGGCGCGGGCCGGGGTCGGCGGGCCGGGCGCCACGGGTGGGGGAACAGGCCCCGCCGCCCCGCCCCCACCCAGCCGCGCCCGCTCAGAGCCCCCGCCGCCGCGCGCAGCCTCGAGGGCTTCCGAACCGCGGCGGCCCCAGGCAGTGCCCGCCCGGCCCCGAGGGGTGGCCCGGTGTGCCCCGTCCGCGACCCCCGCCGCCCCCGCCGCCCCGCTCACCTGCACCCAAAGAGCCAGCAGCAGCACCAGCCGCCGGGGCAAGCGCCCCCGGCCCTGCACCCGCATTGCCACCGCGACCCGCCCGCCCGGCCCCGCCGCCGCCGCCGCCCGCGCCCGGCTCCCCCCCCCCCCGGGG